>NC_053178.1:482647-555915 GCF_004115215.2 Ornithorhynchus anatinus | reverse complement strand
TATCAATCAGTGGTAGTTACTGAAAACTTACTGGGGGCAGAGCACTGTACTAAGCACTTCTTTCTTCAATGGTGTTTGTTAAGTACTTACTATTTGCCAGGCATTCTACTAAGCACCCGGGTTGATACACGTTATCCAGATTGGACAGAGCCAGTGTCCCACATGGGGCTCGCTGTCTTAATCTCCATTTTGCAGATGAGGTAATTGAAGCACAGAGAAGTGAAGTGACTTGCCTCAGTGGACAAGAGGTGCAGCTGGGATTACAACCCAAGTCCTCCTGACTTCCAGGCCCAAGCACTATCAACTAGGGAACACTGCTTCTCACTTTGGACAGTACCATACAACCGAGTTTGTAGACAAGATGACTGCCCATAAGGAGTTTTCATCATCTTTGGAGAAGTGAATTGCCATAGCACAGAGAAGCAGCGTGGCTCAGTGGAAAGAGCATGGGTTTAGGAGTCGGAGGTCAGGAGTTCTAATTCCGCCTCCACCACCTGTCAGCTATGTGACTTTGGGCAAGTCACTTGACTTCTCGGTGCCTCAGTTACCTCATCTGTAAAATGGGGATTAAGACTGTGAGCCTCACGTGGGACAACCTGATTACCCTGTATCTACCCCAGCGCTTAGAACAGTGCTTGGTACATAGTAAGTGTTTAACAAATACCAACATTAGTATTATAGCACCCCTCTTTCCTTCCCTTCCAAGGCCAAGGAGGCTGAGTCAGGGACTGCTGTAGAACCAAAATATTAAAAACAAAAAGCAGTAAGAAGCTAGAGTCTTTCACTGGCAATGATACCTGTTCTGAACATGAGTATAAGGCTACGGGAAAACAGTGGACAGGCTCTCTGACTAGCATCGGCACCCACCAGGTGCTGGTGGGGGAGTCAGTGCAGCTTACTCCTGTAATTTTAGTTTTGCTAAAGTGATTTATTAGCCCCCATTTCTGCTGATTTCAGCCCAGTCCAGTTGTAGAGCCTTGTCTTTTCCAAATGGATTTGAGGATTTCAGGCCTGGATGGAACCACAGAAGAGAAAGGCAGGAGCTGCTGTTGCCACGTTACTACATCCATGTTAGTAGCAGCAGTAATTTTGGTGGTAGCAGTAGTAACAGTAATAATTGTAGTAGTGGTAGAGGCGGTAGTGGCAGTAGTGGCAGTAGTGGCAGCAGGAGCAGCAGCAGCAGCAGCAGCAGCAGCAGCAGTAGTAGTGCTAGAAGCTCATTGTGGTCAGGGAATGTGTCTGCTTAATGTGTCCCCCGTGCTCAATAAATACGATTAGTGACTGACTAGTGGTAGTGGTGGAGGTACAAGTAGTAACAGTAAGCAGCCTGGCTTACTGGATAGAGCATGGGCCTGGGAGTCGGAAGGACCTGGGTTCTAGTCCTGCTTCTGCACGTCTGCTGTGAGACCTTGGGCAAATCACTTAACTTCTCTGAGCCTTGGTTACCTCATCTGTAAAGTGGGGATTTAGAGCGAGAGCCCCATATGGGATAGGGACGGTGTCCAACTCGATTAACTTGTATTTCCCCAGTGCTTAGACCACTGCTTGGCACATACTAAGTGCTTATCAAATATCATAATAATAATCTAGTGATTATAATAGTAATAATTCTGCCTCTGGCCTAGTACCCCCTCCCTCCTCATAACTAAAAATTACTCCCCCCACCTTCAAAACCTTACTGAAGACACTTCTCCTCCAAAAGGCCTTTCTTCTTCAACGCCTTTCTGCGTTGCCCTGGCTTGCTCCCTTTATTCATCCCTCACCTGCCATCCCATAAGCCCCACAGCACTTACATACCTACCTGTTGCTGTATTTGTTTTAATGTCTGTCTCCCCCTCTAGATGTTAGCTCATTGTGGACAGGGAATGTGACTGCTTTATTGGCTATACTGTACTCTCCCAAGCACTAAGTACATGACTTTACCCACTGGAATAAGTCAAGATGGCGGCGACGGTTAGCTGGAGCTGAGGAAGAGCTATGACGGGAGCAGGGACAGCGTCAAAGGTCCAATGTGGGGCAAACTCCTCAGACCCATGCTCAAAAGGAAGGGTCGCTGACCCCATCCTCACCCTCTCCCTGCCGGCGGGGGATCTACAATGACTCCACAAGGAAATACACCTAGTCCCCCGCCCTCTCCCCAAAATGGGGGTCAGAGTGCCTGGCAGAGGAAAAAGACTGCTAACCTCCCAGCGGTGACTTGCAAACCAGGGGCCAAAATACTGAATTTAGGGAGGGTCTCCACCACCCCACAATCAATGACCTAGGATCAATCTGGCCCCCCGCCAGCTCAACCCATTCAATTCCTTCCTACCCTCAACCCGTCCGCACTGGACTCAGCCAAGTGTGTCCTGTGAAACCCCCTACTCCATTATGAGCTTTCCTCATATTGACCCGTTCCTGTTTGGGGCACTACTCCTCCTGGCCATCACTGAAATCTGTTCTCCCCAAATGACATGGTCTCCCCTCCTGCTCTCTCCCAGGGGCCTTATCTGCTCCCATTCCCCCAGACTCACTGGAAAAGGAGGAGGTGTTCGCTTCCTCCTCATGCCTCAGTGCCACTTTGCAGCATTCCACCTCCCCCGCAAACCTTTTCTTTCCCTTTCTCTGAAGCCCTCCTCATGTGCCTCCACCGCCCACTGCAGATTCTACAGGCTGTCATCTACCACCCCCAAGATCCAACTTCCAACTTCTTTATTCATTTTGATCCCTTTCTTGCATTCCTTCCCTCTTTCTCCTTGCTTACATTGAAACTTGGGAACTTCAATATCCACATAGATGTTCCTGATGACCCTTCTACTGCCTGCCTTCAATCACTCTTCAACTCCACTGACCTCCTGTTCCACCACACCTCGTCCATTCACCAACTTGGACACATGCTAGATCTCATCATCTCAAGACACTGCACAATCTCTACCCTCACAAACTCTGAAATCCCAAAATCTGATCAGTCTCCTCACCTGCCTTCTCTCCCACACACCTCCTCCCCATAAATCAGTAGTGTTTCCCCACAGACACCTCCAATCTTGTGACCCCATCTCATTTTCTTCAAGGTATCAGGCCCATTTAGATTCTATACCCTAACTACCTTCCCTTGATGACTAGACTGACTCTCTCAACACCACTGTCTCTCTTGAACTCAACTCCTTTGCTCCCCTATCCCTTCATTGCTCTCATACCACTTACCCACAGCCCTGGATCACCTCCTCTGCTCCTGTGCTTGAGCTACAGAGCACTGCTGATGGAAATCTAGATATCAGGTTGATTTCATCCACTTCAAGTTTATCCTTGCATGCTTTAACTCTGCCCTCTCCTCTGCATGGCAAAACTATTTCTCCACCCTTACTGACATCCATGCCCATCACCATCGCCAGTGGTTCCAGACATTTGACTACCTCCTCAGGCCTTCTGTCACCCCACCTCCCCTATTTCTTGCCCCCTGTGCCCTTGGCCACTCTCTTCATCAGCCAGAATTGACACTACCATGCATGATCTCCCGGAAAATCTCCCCTGTCCCTCTTCCAGTCACTCCCCTCTCCTGCCCCGTCTTCAACTCTCCTGTCGTTCCTTGCTATCTCCAAAGGGAAATCTCCTGCCTTCTCTCAAAATCCACCCCACCTCCACCTGTGCATCCAAACCCATTCTTCCGCACCTTATCAAAACACTTGCCCCCTGCCTCCCTCCCTCCCTAACTGCCATCTTCAACTCACCAATGGCTTCTTTCCCACTGCTTTTAAACATGCCTATAACTCCCTGTACTAAAAAAAAACCCCTCCCTGACCCCAAGGCTCCTCCTGTTATCACCCCATCTCCCTCCTACCATTCCTCTCCCAAAACCCTGGAGCGAGCTCTCTAAACCCACTGCCTCATATTCCTCCCCTCAAGTTCTCTTCCTGACCCATTCCAATCTAGCTTCTGTCCTCTTCCCTCCACAGAAACCACCCTCTCAAAGGTCAACAATGATTTCCTCCTTGCCAAATCCAACAGCCTCCACTTCATCCTAATCCTCCTCGACCTCTCAGCTGCACCACTCCTTTCTCCCGGAAACATATTCCAACCTTAGCTTCGCTGACACTGTCCTCTCCTATTTCTCCTCCTAGCTCTCTGGCAGATCTTTCTCAGTCTCTTTCACGGGCTCCTCCTCGGCTTCCCATCACCTAAGTGTGGGGGTTCCTCAAGGTCCCCTTTTTTTCTCCATCTACACCCACTCCCGTGGAAAAGCCATTCGCTTATACGGTTTCATCTATCACCTCTATCCTGATGACACCCAAATCTACATCTCCCACCCTGATCTCTCTCCCGCTCTGTAGTCTCGCATTTCCCCATGTCTTCGAAACATCACTACTTGGATGTCCTCCCGACCCCTCAAACTTAATATGGCTAACAATGAACTTCTTATCTTCCCACCCAAACCTTATCCTCCTGCTCACCTTCCCATCACTGTTGACGGCACCATCTATCTTCCTGCCTCATGAGCCCGTAACCTTGGCATTAACCTGACTTCTCTCTCTCATTCCACCCATGTGTTCAAGACACCACTAACTCCTGACACTTCTACTTTCACAACTTTGCCAAAATCTACCCCTTCCTCTCCATCTGAACTGCTACTACATTAATGTGAGCACTTATCCTGTTCTGCCGTGATTACTGTAACAGCTCCTGGTTGACCTTCCTGCCTCTTTTCTCTTCCCCACTCCAGTCCACACTCCATTTCTGCTGCTCCAGATCATTTTCCTTCAAAAACGTTCAAATCACGTTTCCCGACTCCTGAAGAAACTCCAATGGTAACTCATCCACCTCCGCATCAAACTAAAACTTCTCACCATTGATTTTAAAGTACTGAATCACCTTGCCCCCTCCTACCTTACCTCTCTACTTTCCTATTACAACTCAGCTCACACACTTTGTCCCTCTAATCCTAACCTTCTCATTGTTCCATGAAGCTCATCTATCTTGCTGCGACCACCCACCCACATCCTCCTTTTGGTCTGGGACACCCTCGTTCCTCATACCAGCGTGGCTCCGTGGAAAGAGCATGGGCTTGGGAGTCAGAGGTGGTGGGTTCAAATCCCGGCTCCGCCGCTTGTCAGCTGTGTGACTGTGGGCAAGTCATTTAACTTCTCTATGCCTCAGTTACCTCATCTGTAATATGGGGGTTAAGACTGTGAGCCTCATGTGGGACAACCTGATGATCTTGTATCTACCCCAGCACTTAGAACAGTGCTCTGCATAGTAAGCACTTAACAAATACCAACATTATTATATCAGGCAGATAATTACTCTCCCCCACTTCAAACCTTCATTCACGGCACATCCCCAAGAAGTCTTCCCTGACTAAGCCCTCCCCTTCTCTTTTCTCCCTCCCTTCCGTGCCACTCTCACTCGCTCCTTCATTCATTCTCCCTCCCAGCCGCACAGCACATATGTATATACCTGTTATTTGTTTTTCATTAATTTATTTACTTATAAGCTTATTTATTTATCTACTTATTTACTTATATTAATGTCTGTCTCCCCCTCTAGACAGTGAGTTCGTTGTGGTAGGGATGTGTCTGTTTGTTCTTATATTGTACTCTCCCAAGGGCTTAGCACCATGCTTTGTACACAGTTAAGTGCTCAATAAATATGACTCACTGAATGAAAGAACTATAAGCGCTCTGTAAATAAAACTGACTGGCTGGCTGGTTGGCTGGCTGACTGACTGTGAGTGAGGTAAAAGGATAACCAGGAGACAGCACTGAGATAAAGTCTTAGGTTTGAGAGTGTTTACAGGAGAAGGGGATGGTCAATGAGGTTGGGAGGAGCTGAGGGTTCAAGGACAAGAAGGGTCGAGTAGTGACCACTAAGTTTGGACAGAAAAAGGACATCACTGGTGATGAAGAAAAGGATCTCAAAGGTGTAATGAGAGCAACAAATAGATTTGGAGAAATCAAGATGGAGGCTGGAGGAGAGGAAGGGGATTTGGTGGGGGGAATACACCTGATTGCTAAGTTGGGATAAGAAGAGGAGTGGAGGAGGGAGACTGGGTGATAGCTGAATGGTGCAGTGAGGTCCAGAGAAGGTTTTCTGAATGGTAGGGGAGTCATGGGAATGTCTGAAGGCAAAGGGAAAGGACCCATCAGACTGACAGCTGAAGATGGCAGTCGAGGAGGAAGAAGAATGGGCACATGTGTTCTTATACCGGGATGAAGGACCGTGGTTGGAGGCACAGCCCCAGGTGGAGGAGGTAGATTTTGAAATCAGCAGAACACCTCCTATTAGGAAACAACCAAGAAGGATGAGGGGATGGACAAGGATGGGGATGGGGTGGGACAAGGAAATGACAGGACAGAGCTGAAAAGTTAAGGTGGGGATTTGGGGAGGTCATATCTGATGGTTTTCAAATTCATTAAGAGAGTAGTTGCCAAACTTATGAGGGGGAAAGAAAGTATGGCTTACAGGGCACTGCAGGGTATCCGGAAAGGAGTTAACTATATGGAACAGTTTGGTGAAGGCAATGGGCATGGGAGTCATTCGATAAGGGAGGAGAAGTAGCATTACTGATCTGAGGAGAAGGCAGAGTTACAGCAGCAGGATGAACTTGAGGATGGTCAAAGAAGCCCTGGTTCCTGCATTCCACCAACAGCATGCCTATGCATGAGTGCTGGAGTGGAGGTAGGGCAACTTTGGAGATGACTGAGGGCTAGAGACTGGTGGTGCAAAATCAACGGAGGGACAGAGGGGGCGAGGAAGTTGACTTCAGTGAGGAGGGCAAGAATTAAGAACAAGGAGTTGTACATCAAGAGATGGGAGAACGGGGAGGCAAGCCAAGTGGGAAATGAGGACTGGGATAGTAGTCGGGGGGGTGAAGAGCTCAGAGGTCTCTGCTGGACTCTTTTATGAAGGGCTGGGGATGAGAAGGCAGGTAAGGTTATGGTTGGACTACTGGCTTTCCCATCCCCGCCTAAGCCCTCATTCCTTTTCTCCCACTCCCTTCCACATCACCCTGATCTGCTCCCTTTATTCACCCCTCCCTTAGTCCCACACCACTTATGTCCATATCCATCATTTTTTTCTTTATAGTAATGTCTGCCCCCCCCGCCCCACCTCAGACTATAAGCTCGTTGTGGGCAGGGAACATGGATACCAACTCTGTTTTAGGTACTCTTCTAAGCACTTAGTATAGTGCTCCGCATATGCTAAGGCCTCAGGAAACAGGATTGATATTGATTGACTGATCGATTGATTGATTGATTTCAGTGTTTTGGAGACTAAGGACTGTACAGTGAGTAGAAAACACACAGGCATACATACACACACACGTTTGCGCGCACACATGCACCTACAAACAGACAAGAATGCGCACATTATGCAGTGTGCTGCCCTCCCACCCACCCATGTATTTGTTCCACTCCTTTATCTAGTGACAACATGACCAGCAAGGCGAGAGAGGTGTGAACAGTGGTCTGTAAACCACTAGACAAGGCGCCTCCCTCGTCCCTAATGGGAGACTCCATTGTTTTTTTGGTTGTCACTATTTAATGGAATTTTATAAGTGCTTCCTGTATGCCACGCACTGTAGTAAGCACTGAAGTATATACAGTACAGTCATGTTGAACCCAATTTCCTAAGATCCTTGGGGGTAAAAGTGGAGAGATGTTGTGTAGGGTATTACTTCTGTAACTCCATATTTTATATTCTACACATATGAATTGCAGAAATAGGGAAGTATTTTTATGGTCTGGACTTACCAGCTGAAGGTAGAAATCACCAGGACTATTCACATGGCAAACTACAACAGAAACTTCTGCTGATTCTTTGGGTAATACAGGTGGACCATACCGAATAGCCATATTCTTCTCAGACTCTTTATAGGGAAGCAGTGACTGCAAGCTAAACAGAAGCATAGTCAAGTGGATAAGCAATGTAAAGAGATGATCTCCTCCTTGGTAACTCTTACTCTCCACTGGTGGGGAGGAAGGCAGCTGGGGAAGGACAGATGCGGAGAAGGGAGAGGAAAGAGGGGAAAAGGGAGAGGAAAGAGGGGAAAAGGGAGGAGAAAGAATACGGTACAGGAAGAAAGGGAAGGGAGTGGAGGAGGGAGGGAGATTGGAGGGAGAGAGGGAAATGGGGAAGGAAAAATGAGGAGAAGGGAGCGGAAGGGGACGGGAAATAAATGACTAGGTACCGCTAGCAATTTTGCAATCCGTTAACTTACATCTTCTCAGACCATTGCAACTTACCTGACAAAATCACTCAACTTCACAGACTCCAGCCATGACAGTGTGCTCTGAAATCCTGTCTTCGGAATTTGCACAATCTGGAATTTCAGAATACTGGGTAGGTAAATGATAAAAATTGCTAACTGCTAACTGTAGCTGAAGGAAATGCCACAGAATCCCCTGACGGTGGGTTTTTGAAACAGAAGGAAGACTGAGGAAAGAAAATGAATTCACCAGTAATATTTAGTCAGGCCTGTACCGAGGATGGAACCAAGTTTATTTACTCATGCAATTGTATTTATTGAGTGCTTACTAAGTGCTTGGAAAGTACAATTCAGCAACTAGGAGAGACAATCCCTGCCCACAGTGGGCTCACATTCTAGAATAGGGGAGACAAACATCAAAACAAGTAAACAGGCATCAACAGCATCAATATAAATGAATAAAATTAAAGATATGTATATATCAAAACAAATAAACAGGCATTAATATAAATAAGATTATAGAAATGTACATATATACACATATGCTGAAAGGAGGGGAGGGGGGTAGAGAAAAGGGAGTGAATTGGGGTGATGGGGGGGTGGAGGGGAGCTGAGGAGATGGGGGGCTTAGTCTGGGAAGGCCTCCTGGAGGAGGTGAACCTTCAATAGGGCTTTGAAGGAGGGAAGTGTGATTGTTTGGTGAATTTGAGGAGGACAAGCATTCCAGGCCAGACGTGGGACACGGGACGATGGTGGGACAGGCGAGAATGAGGCACAGCGAGAAGGTTACCACCAGAGAAATGGAGTCTGAGGGCTGGGATGTAGAAAGAGAGAAGGGATGTGAGATAGGACGAGGAAAGGTGATGGCAACCAAGTGATTGGCCTAGTACAGTCAAATAAGTAGACATGATTCCCTGCCCTCACGGTATTTACAATGTAGGGGTGGGGGTCATGCTGGAAAATAAAATGACTGACGGGGGAAGCAAGTCTCTAGCACCCTGTCGCTCAATTGGGTTCCACCAAATCTCAGACCTGAGTCATCTCAAATTGCATGTTTCTTCCACTCATGTGCTTAGCCCACGGAACTATTCAAGTATCAGGCTGATGCCATCCACCTCAATTTGATGCTCACCTGCTAAGAGTCTTGCCTGTCTTCTGCTCAGACACACTATGTCTCATTCCTTACACATTCCTATTCCCACAGCCTATTTCTGATGTCTAAACCCCTTCCTAAACTTCCAGATGTCTCTCTCCCTCACCATGTGCACCCAGTGTCCTGGCCATTTACTTCACCTACTTCATAACTGAAGCAACCTTACATTCCCTCTTGCTTTCCAGATCATTCTAACTCAGTTTCTCACCATCATCTCACTATCAACTGAAATCCTCATTTCATCTCCTGAAACCTCCCTGCCACCCAACAGTCCCATCACTACTTGATTGATTCACATCAATCAACTGATGGCATTTATTGAGCACTTTCTATGTGCAGCAAACTCTACTAAGAGCTTGGGAGAGTACAATAAACAGAATTAGCAGAAATGTTCCCTGCCCGTATCCACCCGTTCTCACAAGCTTGTAGCCTTGGCATTATCACTGTGTCTTCATTCTCCTTTAAATAACATATTCAGTTATTTACCAAGCTGTCCTTTCAATTCTGTCTTCATATAACATCTCCAGTATCCACATTTTCTTTTCCACCCATGCTGCTACCACACTGGCACAACACCTGCCGTGACAACTGCATCACTCTCCTCATCGACTTCTCTGCCTACAACCTCATCCCAATCAAATTCATAAGTCACAGCAACAGCAATAATGAGAACAATTAAAATAACCGATTTTAAGTTTGGCATTTGTTAAGTGCCTACTCTGGGCCCAGCACTGTATTAGGTGCTGTGGTAGATACAAGATAATCAGGTGGGACATTTGTCCGCTGTATGATCTTGGGCACGTCACTTCACTTTGCTATGCCTCCTACCTCATCTGTAAAGTGGGAACTGAGCCACTGGTCAGTCCCAGGCGGGGCACGGTCTGTGTCCAACCCAAGTTCCTTGTACCTACTCCAATGGTTAAGAAAGAGCCTGGCACACAGTAAGCACTTGACAAATACCACAATTAGTCCCTTTCTCACATGGCACTCAGTCTAAGTATAGAAAGAGAGGGCATTTCATTCCCATTTTGCAAATGAGGACACTGAGACACAAAGAAGTTAAGTGACTTACCCAAAATCACAAAAGCAGCCGAGTGGGATTTAGCAACCCAGTCTTTTGATTTCCCAGGCCTGTGCTCTTTGCATTAAGCCATGCTGCTTCTCAGACTTCACTTCACTGACTGGATTTTTTTTTAAACCCATGATCTGCATGTGCCCAGCTCTCCACTCTCCAAAGACCTCCCCAGTGGTTGTACAACTATTTCCTTATCAAGGGGAAACTCTTTGAAGTTGGATTCAAGGCACTCATTCAGCTCACTCTCTCTCACATTCTCATTCCTCTCCCACTACACTCCAGCCCACAAACTTCACTTCTCTAATACAACCAAATCCCTGTGCTACAGTTATTGGGAGGTTTTGAGGGGAGTGGAGAGGTGGGAAGAACAATGATTTAGAAGAATAATCTGGGAAGCAGACACCAGAGCATCGAGAGTAGTACAACACTGGTATTGTTAGCAGGTCTAACGGAAACAGCAGGGGAACCTGCCTGCTTAGTGACCTTGGGTAACTCACTCAAATTCTCTGGGGTCTCACTTCGGTCATCCGTCAAATGGTTGAAGTCTACATCACACCACTTACGTCTCCCTACCTGACTGGGATATTGTGACAACAAATGAGAGAGATGATTTAAAGCCCTTTGAAACATAAAGGCATACTTACATAAACAAATGAAAAAAAGTTGTTATTGCTGCTATCATCATTTCCCATAGGCAGCCTCAACCTTAACAATGATCTGAGTGATCACATTTCAATCCCTGGTTTCTGTGCTGCCAACTCTCCAGTTTTTACCAGTTCCCTGGATTTTCTCACCCCTGGTCTGGGATATTTTCCTCTTTCATCTTTTCGGTTGTGGAAATCTCACTCAGATCCAGCCCCCCACCTCCCACACCCTACCTTCTTCCAGAGATACCTGACCTCATTGTTCTCCCAATGCTTTTCAAATTAAGGAAGAAAGAGAACTGATGATTTTACAGATGATAAAAATATGTATATCTTGGCAGGTCATGAAAACAGTCACTGAGAAGTCCTGTTTGCATCACAGTCACAGCCACAAAGAGAATACTACTGCTGCAATAAAATTAGATTCTTGAAGTTGTACGAAGAACCTCGGTTATCTGGCATCAGTTACTTCGTAATTTACTGTGTCATGGGAAAACAATGAGGAAAATAATTGCTTTTAAGTGCTGTGGATGGAGTTAGCTTACTGCAATACATCAAGTGTCTCCTACACTGTTATCTAATCTTTGTACAGGTAGGCAGCACTTTTCAGTGGATTAGCATATTGCTGAAGACACATACCAGATTTTCTGTAGTGAATGATCCTTTCCATATCTGACAGATCATTGCTCACCCACCTTCAAGCCACAATTCCTCCAAGGGGCCTTCCCTAACTAAACCCTCCCTTGCTCTTCTCATATTCCCTTCTGAATCATCCTGAACTGCACCCCTTATTCCTCCCCGCTCCCAACCCCACAGCACTTACATGCATATTCATTTATTCAGTCGTATTTACTGAGAATACTGATTGCCTTCAAGACATCTCTACTTCGATGTCCCCCCATCAACTCACATTTAACATGCCTCAAACAGAGCTCCTTGTCTTCCCACCCAAACCCTGTTCTCTCCTGGACTTGCCCCGCCATCCTTCTTGTCGCACAAGCCCCTAACCTTGGCATTATCCTTGACTCCTCTATCTCATTCAACCCACATATTCAATCTGTCACCAAATCCTGTCAGTCTCACCATCACATCACTAAGCTCCGTCCATCCAAACTGCTACCACGTTGATACAATCACTCATCCTATCCTGCCTAGTTGATTGCATCAGCCTCCTCGCTGTCCTCCCACTTTCCTGCCTCTCCCCACTCCACTCCATAATTTCACTCCGCTCCCCGGATTATCTTTCTACACAAACGTTCAGGACATGTCGCCCCTCTTCTCAAAAATCTCCATTGGTTGACTACCCACCTCCATATCAACCAAAACTCCTCACCACTGGCTTTAAAGGGCTCCATCACTTCAGCCCTTCCTACCTCACTTCTCTCTTTCTACAACCCAGACTGCACCCTTCACTCCTCTGGCGCGAACCTTTTCACTGTGCCTCCGTTTCTCCTGTCTTGGCGCCGAACCTGGCCCAAGTCCTACCTCTGGCCTGGAATGCCCTCCTTCCTCAAATCTGCCAGACAATTACTCTCCCTGCCTTTAAAGCCTTACTGAAGGCAGATCTCCTCCAGGATGCCTTCCAAAACTAAGCCCCACTCTTCCTCATCTCCCTCTCCCTTCTGCATTGCCCTGAATTGTTCCCTTTGTTCTTCTTCCCTCTCCCCATCCCACAGCATTTATGGATTTATCTGTAATTTTATTTATTTATAATGATGTCTGTATATTTCTACTGTTGTCTGTCACCTCCTTTCTGGACTTGAGCTCATTGTGGGCAGGGGTTGTCTCTCTTTATTGCTGCACTGCACTTTCCCAGGTGCTTAGTACAGTGCCCTGCATACGGTAAGTGCTCAATAGATACCACTGAATGAATGTGTTAACTTTTACGATTTCAATGTCTTCCTTATAGAAATGTAAAGACTGTTGATGCAGAAGTGCACTTGGGGTTACTATTTTGGGAATTTGGAGATATGCCTGGGTGTGACTATATTATAAAATGAGATGCTGGCAGTGGACGCAATCCATATAACACTACTAATGTATTTTAATTAGATTTAATTTAGTAAGACAAACATAAATCTTGTAACTCTTAAAGTTGTAATCAATCCACTGTATTTATTGAGCACTTACTATATGCAGAGTACCCTACCAAGCACGTGGTCGCGTAACCGAGGCTATAATCATATTATTACTTTATTTTACAGTGGATGGTATGTGTTAGGTACTTATTACGTGTCAGGCACTGTAGTAAGCACTGGGACAGATAGAAGATGAATAGGATGGACACAATACATGTTCCACCTCAGGTTCACAGTCCTAATCACCACTGAATGGATGAGGAAACTGAGGTACACAGTAATTAAATGTCTCGCACAAGGTCACACGGCAGAGGTCCATGCTTTATCTGCTACTCCACGCTGCTTCCCCACTTCAGCCCATCTGCATCACCTAGCACTTTGGTTCTCACCCTTCCTGTTGCCCTCGCCCCCTTATCTCTTATGGACATCTATTCACATTCTATTACCTTCCACCTTCCTTCAGTGTATCTTAGTGTCTGCTAGACTGTAAACTCTTTGAGGATAAGGATCACGTCTACACAGCCTACTGGACTCTCCCAACAGCTGAGTTCAGAATTATATATACGCTAGGTGCCCGGTAAATACTAGTAATTGATTGATTAATGGAAATTAATACTGGGAAGTCCAAAACCTAGGCTAAGCAAGTAACACGAGCTGCCTTCCTGGGAGCTTTGTTCCACATCAATCAGTCAATCAGTCAATCTGTGATATTTACTGAGTGCTTCCTAAGTACTGAGTACTCTCCTCAAAATCAGTATATTCCCCGCCCATAAAAATGATAATAATAGTAATTGTAACAATGATTATGGTACTCGTTAAGTGCTTACTATGTGCCAGGCACTGTTTTAAGCCCTTCACTCAATCGCATTTACTGAGTGCTTACTGTGTGCAAAACACTGCACTAAGCACTTTAATCAGGTTCGACACAGTCCCTGTCCCACACGGGGCTCACACTCTTAATCTTCATTTCATAGATCAGGTACTTAAGGCCCAGAGAAGTCAAATGACTTGCCCAGGGCAACACAATAGACATGTGGAAGAGGCAGGATTAGAACCCAGGTCCTTCTGACTCCCAGGTCCACACTCTATCCACTAAGCCACTCTGAGAAAGCCAAGCTTACAGACTTAATGTAAACAAATAATTTATAATGTAGAATCTCAAGCCATAAATTTAAGTGCTTTGGGGTTGAAGGTGGGGCAAATACCAAATTCCCAGTGGTCACACAGCTCCAAGGGCCTACATGATGCAGAAGGATGATCAAGCCGGGGAAAAGAGGGCTTAATCGGGGAAGGTCTGTTGGAGGAGATGTGACCTAAATAATGCTTTGAAGGTGGGGAGAGAGGTGGTCTGGCACATATAGAGGGGGACAGAGTTCCAGGCTGGGGGGAGAAGGATGTGGGAAAGAAGGTGGCAGCAAGGAAGACAGTTTTGGGGTACAGTGAGTAAACTGACGCTAGAGGAGCACAATTAATTCCAAAAGAGGATGAACTGAAGGGGTTTTGGGGTGAATGCTGAATTTGGGTTGCTTTGTATTTTTAATATGGGGCAATACGCAGCAATCGGATGACAGAGCAGAGCTTAGAGACAAGACACAAACACTCAAGAGGACTCAATATGTGTGCTGTGAACAGAACTGTCAATTGCGCACTCATCTTTCCTACCCCTCCCACACTTATTATTGTCATATCCTATAGGTAGTACCACTCTCAAATACAAACGACAAGGAGAAATCATTTGTTCTGAGGAAACAGCTGGTCCCTGCCAGTCTGCCCCTGAGTCATTCTTAACTGACTCTTCTATTTAGAGAGGATGCCTCAACCTACCTTGGAATTGGATTGGGAAAATAATCCTTGCAACAATTAGGACAGTTGCTTTCTTGTGCGTGACCCATGTCAAGCTTGACCATGAAATAGTCATTCCTCAGGGGTGAACACAGAACTCCTTCCTTAGACGAATCCCACGTACGCTTGAGGAAACCAACTTCTCTTGGCTCCAGGTTAAATAGTACCAACTTTTTTAGTTGGAACAATGAAGTCTTCTATTCAGGGAGAACGAAGACATGGAACACAGGAAGGGAAGTGGACAGAAATTGAACACGACAGCACCTTGGCCCCAGCAAGGCGTTCCCCACCACAGATGCCTTTTCCAGCTCCATTTTTTTCCTCCAACCCTCACCAAACCCCATATGCTCCCCTGAAGCTGTTTGCCACCCTCCCCCTTTCCAACCCGCCCCTCCTCTCCCTTATCACCTCTAGTCTTGTTCAACATGACAAGAATCTAATGAGGGGGTAGAGGGGACGGAGAAGAAGACAGAGGAGGAAAAGAAGACAGAGGAGGAGGTGAAGAAAAGGGAAGATGAGGAGGAAAAGAAAGGGGAAGAGGAGGAGGAGGAGGAGGAGGAAGAAGAGGAAGAAGAGGAAGAAGAGGAAGAAGAGGAGGAGGAGGGGAGCAGTGTTGGGGGAATGGGATGGATTTTCCTCAGTGGCAAGAAAAGCAGCCAGTGTGGGACCCAGAGAGGGGGTGTGATTAGTTGTCTGGTGGGGGTGAAACTTAGGGCTTGCAGTAGCAGGGTTTATCCCCAAAGCCCAGCCCTCACAGCATAGTACGGAGCAGGGGTCTTTGGTGAAAGGGAGGGAAGGCAGTTCACTCAGCCTCAGTGGAGATGGGTGAAGATAAGTAGTTTGTGGTGGGGATTAGGAACTCCTACCTTGGGCCCAGTCCCTGGTTCTTTCCCCTAAGCAGTGCTCATCCTCTGGAAAGTAAACACCTGGAAGGAACACCCCCACCTGTCATATCCACAAAGATACAAGTTGGATTTCAACCACATCAATTTTGGTTTGACCAACACAGTACTTTCCTGATCTCCCTCCTACCTCTCTGATGGCTCTTTCTCTGTCTCTTTCCTGGGTCCTCTTCCGTGCCTCATCCCCTAACCTGTGGGTGTCACTCAGTGTTCTGCTATGGGGCCCTTTTCTTTTCACTTAACAATCACTCCCACAGGGAGCAAATCTGCTTTGCTGGCCTCACTGACCATCTCTAGGTGGATAACATCTATGTACAACTGATTTCAAACTGTCACTCCCCACTGCTACCCTGTAGGGAGCTTGTTTTCTAATTCCTTGGTACTCTTGGTTCCAAAAACTTACTTTCAGTGCTCTGCATACAGCAGGCACTCAGTTAATAATACTGATGATGATGATGATGATGATGATGATGATGGTGATCTACACTGCAAGCCCACCACTGGCAGGGAATGTACCTCCGAAGAGCTTAGTACAGTGCTTCACACATAGTAAGTACTCAATAATGACAATTGATTGACTAACTTATTAACTGATAAGGATGGTTATGAAAAATCCCAAATTCAACTCTCTGGCCTCAACTTCTCAACCCATCGGCAATCTCATATTTCCTTTTGCCTCCAGGACATCTTCGTCCAGATATGCCATTGGTAACTTCAGCGTGATACATCAAAAATTGACCTTCATCAGCTTCCCTCTTCAAATCTTCTCTTCTGCTCTCTTTTTTCTTTTTAAAATGGTATTTGTTGAGTGCTTACTGTGGGCCAGGCATTGTACTAAGTGCTTGGCCAGATACGAAACAATCAGGTTGGGCAAAGTACGTCTCAAATGGGGGGCTCATAGGCTTCGTACTCATCTTACAGATGAGGTAACTGAGGCACAGACAAGTTGAGGCATTTGCACAAACTCTCACAGCAGACAAGTGGCAGATCCGGGTTTAGAACCCAGGTCCTTCTGACTCCAGGTCTGTGATCCATCCACTAGGTAACGCTGTTTCTCTGCTTGCCTTTCCCATCACTGTTGACCCCACCATCTGCTTCCTAGTCTGTCGGACTTGGAAGAGGGAGGGGGTCCCAGGCAGGAGGAAAGACGTGACCCAGAGGTCGGCGACAGGAGAGATAAGAATGAGGAACAAAGTTGAGTTAATAGATTAGCTTAAGAGGATGAAGCGGGTGCACTAGACCGGTGAAGGCAGGGGAAAAGAAGGAGAAAGCTGACTGAATAGTGGCAATCAGGGGAAGTGGAGTCCTCTCCCCACTCCCCTGTTCTTCCTTCCACCTCCTTAGCCCCCGCCCTATGACGGCTCACTCACATTCAACTCCTCCCCATCTTCCGCGTCATCACCTCCCTCCCCGCCATCACCCACAGCTTCAAACTGTGAGTCTGGTGGAGGCCCCGCACCATCACAGGGAAGACTCCCTTCATCCTTAACCTGTTCTTAACCCAGTCATTGCTCCTACTCATCATCACCGAAACCTGGCTTTCCCCGGATGCACTCTCTCCCCTGCCGGTCCCTCAAGAATGGGGTCTCATCTTCTCCCACTCCCCAAGAATCACTGGAAAAGGGGGAAGAGTCGCTGAAGTCTTGTATTTCCTCCTGCCTTCAGGACATCTCTACTTGGCTGTCTCACCACCTCAAACTGAATGTGACCTCAACAGAACTCATCTTCCCACCCAAATCCTGACCTCCCCATGACTTTCCCATCACTGTCAACAGCACCACCACTCTCCCTGGCACGCAAGTCCATAACCCTGGCATTCTCCCCGACTCATCTTTCTCATTCGACCTACAGAATCAACCTGTCTTCAGATTCTGTCGATTCTACCTTCACAGTAACACTATAACCCACCCTTTCCGCTCCAACCAAACAAACTGCTACCACTATAATTCAAGCACTTGTCCTAAACCGCCTTCATTACTGTCACAGCCTCCTTGCTAACACCCCCACTCCTGTCTCTCCCCACTCCAGTCTGTTCTTTACCCTGCTGCCCAGATCACTGTTTTAGAAAAAAAGTCCAGTCTGTGTTTCCCCACTCCCCAAGAATCCCCAAGGGCTGCCCACTCACCCCCATATGAACAGAAACTCCTTCCCCTTGGCTATGAAACACTCCATTATTTTGGCCCCTCGAACCTACTTCACTGATGTCCGACTGCATCTCAGCCCCTACACTTCATTCCTTCAACACCAATTTACTCACTGCAACTCCTTCTCGTCTACCTCACCCCAAACTTCTCTTCACGCTCCTGACCTTTTAGACCCTATCTCCCCACTCCTCCAACTTTGGCCCACCCATTTCCACATCAAATATGAACTGCTTAATTAGCTCTCCCTCTGCTACAATGCTGAGCTCTTCTAAAGGCCACCCAATCGCTGCACCTCAGTTTCCTCTTCAGTAAAATGGGAATTAAGACTGCGAGCCTCATGTGAGACAGGGACTGGAGTCCAACCTGATCTGCTTTGTAACCACTCCAGTGCTTAGTACAGTGTGTGGCACAGAGTAAGCGCTTAATAAAAAGCACAATTATTATTATCACTACGATTGTTATTTAAATAACATAATTGAAGGCTACAAATGCTTTAAGAGTACATGTACAATATATTTTTCAAAGGTAAGAGAGATTCAGTAGCCGGAGTCTTGGGAGGGAATGAGTTCTCCCCAGGGAGTGGATGAAGATGGGGAAAAGGAGGAGACCCAAAAGGGAGCTCTGACGGTGAGGGACTCCCAGAGTTACAAGGTGGGAGACAGATGAGGAGCCAGAGACTGAGAAGGAGCGGCCAGGAAGGTAAGAGGGGAACTAAGAGAGGATAGTGTCAGTGGAGCCAAGTCTTCTAGACTCTGAGCCCACACTGTTGGGTAGGGACTGTCTCTTCTTGTTGCCAAACTGTACATTTTAAGTGCTTAGAACAGTGCTATGCACATAGCAAGCGCTCAAATAAATCTGACTGAATAAATGAATGATAAAGTTTCCAGGAGAAAGGGATGGTCCAGTGTCAAAGGCAGTGGAGAGAGATGTTGAGGGGCATTAGGTCTGACCACTGGATTTGGCAATAAGGTCATCCATGACTTTGGAAAGGACTGTTTCTGGGCAGTGACGGGCACAGAAGCCGGTTTTGCAAGGGACTGAGTGAACAATTGGAGGTGAGCAAATGGACTCAATGAGTGAAGACAACTCACTCCAGGAGCTTGAAGAGGAATGTTAAAAGGGAGAAGAGGTGATAATTGGAGAGTGCCATGGGATCAAGTGTAGGGTCTTTGTTTGGTTGGTTGGTTGGTTTTTCGTTTGTTTGTTTTGAGGATAGGGAACGGACAGCCATGTTTGGAAGCAATTCAGAAGGAACCACTGGAAACCGAGCATGCCATCATGCAGGGAAGAAGGGAAGGGGTGACTGTTTTGATACGGCTGGAAAGGGTGACTGTTTGGATACCGTTGGAAGAGATGGGGTGGGAGATGCCAGTGGGGAGGGTAGAATTTGAGAGGAGGCTGAACTCTCCTCTTGAGACACTGCTGAGTTGAAGGATGGGAGAGTCAAAAAGAGGGAGCAGGAGGTGGAAGGGGCGGGAAAGTATCAGGGGGCAGATTTTAGAGAAATCCCGCCTAATGGTTTCAACTTCATCGACATCGCACCTGGCCCAGCCACTGGAACCTCAGGTAGTGCGGCAGGAGGGGTAGGTGGCTTGAGGACGGAGCAAAAAGTCTGAAATACCTAGCATGGGCAATTGGCATGGGAGCCAATGAGGACTCTTGCCAGGCAGAGGTGAGGGCAGAGACCAGTCAGATGAAGGTGAAGTTCAGATGGATGTGATCAGCTGGTGTCTGGTTTCTGCCAGCGGTGTTTTCCGGCTCTAGCACCAGAGTGGAGGAATTGTACTGTGGAAGTGACCCAGGGTGGTGGAATGAGATCAACAGAGTGACTAAGCCCACATTTTCCCACCTCCTCCTTCCCTCTCCAACACCTTCATATTTGAATGTGGGTCCCTTAAGCACTTTGATACTCACCCCAGCCCTAAGGGACCTGTTTCTCCTTGAATTCTACTGTTTCCCTTATCTGTAATTTATTTCAATGACTGTCTCTCTCTGAAGCCTGTAGCTCCTGGTGGGCCAGGATGGAGTTTACCAACTCCATTTCCCAAGTGCAGAGCATGGTACTTTGCAGTGAGTAAATGCCCAATATATTACACTGACTGGTTGACTAACTAATTATATTCCAAGCTGCTGAGAAACAAGAAGAGGGCAGAAAATGTATCTGAGGGAAACAGCAGTTAAAGGAATGGATTTTCCTTTTTTCAATTAATCAGTCAGTGGCACTTACTGAGGACTTTACCCTTTGCAAAGCACTGTACTAAGCACTTGGGAGAGAACAATACAAAACAGAATTGGTAAACACATGGGAAAGTCCAATTCCTTAAAATACCCAGTCAGTTGGCACGAGAGTAGGTGGCGGGGAGGAGGGAGGGGAATGTTACTGGAGACAGAATCAGGGAAACAGAAGTCAAAAAACAAACAAACAAAAACAGAAAAAAACAAGGAGGCAGAGAGAAGAGTAGGAGGAAAGAGCAGAAACGATGGGTCGTGCGGTTTCATGTGGTCTGCTGGACACCCGGTCCCAAGCAGGGAAATGGCAGACGATGTAGTGTAGACTGTGTGAGTTTCTCTGTGAAATGTGCACCTGGCAACGTGTGGGAGTGTCCTCATAATGGCTCTCCCCTTTGCCTCTCTTTAACCTCTTATCTCAGGTCAGTGCTACTGGTCCCTTAGCCCCACCCACTAACGCTGGTTCTCGAAGCAAAGGATAAAGATTACTCTCTTCGACGATTTCATTTCTTCTAGGTCCACTTAATGATAATGTATCACACCAACACTAACCAACCATTAGTAAAATTTGTAATTTGCACCTTTTTTAAAAGGTGCAGCCCAGGTACATTCATCTAGAATGCATTAGTGGACCAACCCACAAGCATGATTTTGATGGGCCTGCTTCAGGGAAGACAAGATCCTCTTGGGCTGAGGACTGGAAACGGGGAAAGCGACTGAAAGTGAGAGCACACTTGCTCGGAGGTGGAAGGTTCTGCAAGTAGATAAAGCTGAATTCTAATGTGCTTCAGTTCAGTCATGTGTTACTAATAGAAGGGATTTACCTCACAATCAGGACAAAGTACTGCTCCGGAATCTTCAGTCCTTGAAAAACATGCTTCAGGAGGGGATTCCGATGATGAATTTCAACTGGGAGAACCTGTTGACACACATCAGTTGTAAAGCTATTTTGTTATGGCTTCTGTTCCATGAAATCTACTCGGCTCTCTCGCAACTATTTTTCCCTCTTTTTAAAAATCTTAATCAACATCTAAAATTATCATAAAGAGATATTACAATATTTTCATCAAGGCAAGGAATACCATCAGTTTCGTTCCAGATTAAAAAACATCCTAGGCCCCAAATAGGGAGGAAAAAAAAATCATCAATCTAATTTCAGATTTGGTCACCTAATGCTAACTTCCACTGAGCTGGTTTGGTTTTTGGTTTGGATGTCTCTAGAAAACCACTGTTTCTAGAAGACTGACTAAGAAGGTGCAGGAGAAAGACCAGATTCAAAATTACCTGTGCATTTCCTGCAGCAGCACCAAAGTGAAGCTTCCTTTTGGTTCTGGTTCTTATTGTTACTGGTATTTGTTAAGCTCTTTCTCTGTACCAGGCCCCATTTTAAGAGCTGGGGTAGATTCAGGGTAATAATAATAATAGTACCAGTAATTATAATTTGACCTCCTAACCTCCTGTTATTCCCCACTTTAATCTACACTTAACCGTGCTGCCCAGATTACCTTTCTACAGAAACGTTCTAGGCATGTCACTCCCCTCCTCAAAAATCTCCAGTGGTCGCTTATCAACCTCTGTATCAAGCAAAAGCTCCTCACTATTGGCTTCAACGCTCTCCATCACTTTGGCCCCTCCTACCTCACCTCCCTTCTCACTTTCTAAATCCCAGCCCGCACATTCGGCTCCTCTGGGGCTAGCCTTCTCACCCTGCCTGTCGCACCGCTGACCCCTGGCCCATGTCCTACCCCTGGCCCTGGATCACCCTCTCTCCTCAAATCCACCAAACAATCACACTTCTCCCCTTCAAAGCCCCCTATGAAGGCTCACCTCCTCCAAGAGCCCTTCTCAGACTAAGCCCCCATTTTCCTCAGCTCCCACTCCCCTCCCCATTGCCCAGACTCGCTCCGCTTGCTCTACTGCCCTCCCCAACCCACAGCACCTGTGTATATATGTACATAACTATAATTCTAGTCACCTACATTAATGCTTGTTTATTTGTTTTGATGGGTATAAATTGATAGCTCTATTTCTTTATAATGATGCTATCGAGGCCTGTTTACTTCTTTTGATGTCTGTCTTCCCCTCCCTCCCTCCCCCCACCTTCTAGACTCTAAACCCACTATGGGAAAGTACTGTCCCTCTGTATTGCTGAACTGTGCTTTCCAAGTGCTTAGTACAGTGCTCAGCACACAGTCAGCGCTCAACAAATACAATTCAATGAATGAATGAAAGAACTTGAATGAGTCATTGGAATGAAAAAGCTGAGTCAAGGATAATGGCAAGGTTATGGGCTTGTGAGCCAGGGAGGATGGTGGTGCTGTCTGGAGACATGGGAAAGCCAAGGGGAGGACAGGATTTGGGAGGGCAGATGAGAAATTCCGTTTGGGACATGCTAAGCGTGAGATGTCGGTGGGACATCCATGTACAGATGTTCTGAAAGTAGCAGGAAAGGAGAGAGTGTAGTGAAGGAGAGAATGGAGATGCAGATGGGGAATTATTGGCGTAGAGATGATAGCTGAAGCTGTGAGTGCAGTGAGTTGCCCTAGGGGGTGTGGATAGATGGAGGATAGAAAGGGACCCAGACCTGAACGTTAAGGCAACCTTTCAGTGAGAGGAAGGGAGACAGAAGCGAAACCTGCAAAAGTGACTGATTTGCAGTAGGCAGAGAGATAGGAGAACTAGGAGAGGGCAGTGTTGGTATAGCCAAGGGTAGATATATGTTTCCAGGAGAAGGGGGTGGTCCATAGTGTCAAAGGCAGCAGAGAGGTCAAGGGAAATTATGATGGATTAGAAGCACTGACTTTTTCAAGGAAAAGGACATTGTTTACCTTAAAAAGGACCATTTCCATCGAGTAAAGGGCCTGGGGGGGGCGGGGGAGGCAGGGGGGACAGGGAGTGGCGGGAGGCAGTTCGGGGAAAGGGAGTCCAGACTGTAGGGATTTGAGAAGACAGTTGGAGGACAGGATGTGGTGGCAGTGAGTGTAGACAACACTCTCCAGGAGTTTGGAGAGGATTGATTGGAGACAAGTTGGGACGATGGCAGGACAGCATCAAGGGGTCATAGAATATTTCTTCTTTCTGGATAAGGGGATACATGCTCATGTTTGAAAGCAGTGGCAAAGGAACCATTGGAAAATGAGCTTCTGAAGATGACGGTCAGTGAGAGAAGAAGGAAGGGGGCAATTGCTTGGATGAGGTAGGAAGGGATGGGATCAGAAGAAGTGGTGGAAGAAACTGAACTGAAGTGGAGCCAGGTGATGGCCTCTTGAGACAGCTAAGGGGGATGGGGAGAGTCGAAGATCGGGCTGAAGGGGGAAAGACCTGGAGAGGAGTGGGGGAGGTTTTGAGGCCACGTCTGATGATTTCAAATTCACTGAGAAAGTAGGTGACCAGGTCATTGGAGGAAAGAGATGGTGGTGTGAAGGGGGAGATGGAGTCGAAGGAGAGAGCTAAAAGTTAGAAGCTACTCTTGTGGGCAATGAGCATGAGAGTCAGTGACTATGCACAGTATTTTTGCCCAGTGGATGAGTGGCCAAGATTTCTGACTGTGTTTTTCAGCCTGGAGGAGGACTATGGAAGAAACTGGGTGTTTTCTCAGCCCAACTCTCTTGTAGTTCATTAGTAATATGATCCTGGCACAGCAAACAGCAGCAGTAGTAGTATTTTCTGAGCTCACACTGAGGATCTAACCTTAGCATAAGTGCCAAATGCCAGAGTCCCAAGTCATTTTCCTTTAGCAGGGGATCAGAAATCTTGCAGGCCTGTGATCTCTGACTTTCTCCAACTCAGTTTCATGACCTTTGCAGTTCTTCAAGACCAACTACTGACAGGAATGGTAGTCCAGTGCCTTTCTGCTCATGACCCAAGCCCAAGTGCTGCGGCAGCCAAATGGAGTTGTGTGTTTGTAACGGTCGGGATGGGACACCTGCCTACCGGAAGACTTGGAATGGGAAAATGTGGAGTGGCCTGAAGTATTTGGTATGAACTTGAAAGAGCTGGGATTGAAAGAATAATCTGGCTTTGTTAAAATAATTGGTATTTGTTAACTGCTTACCATGCTCCAAGCACATACTGCCAGTGCCTGGATAGATACAAGGTAAGGACATCAATCACTGACCGCCAACCTCTCGCTTACCTTCTGTCTCTGATCTGGAACACTCTCCCACTTCATATCTGACAGATGATCAACTCTCCCCACCTACAAAACCTTCGTGAAAGCACATCTCCAAGAGGGCTTTCCCGAGTAGGTGCTCATTTCTTCTCCCATTCCTTTCTGGGTTGCCCTTGCAATTTGGAATTGTAGCCTCAGCTCCATAA
The DNA here is from genome assembly GCF_004115215.2 of Ornithorhynchus anatinus. Classification (NCBI taxonomy): domain Eukaryota; kingdom Metazoa; phylum Chordata; class Mammalia; order Monotremata; family Ornithorhynchidae; genus Ornithorhynchus; species Ornithorhynchus anatinus. The sequence continues at coordinate 531,349 of NC_053178.1, read as the reverse complement.
TATGACTTACTTATTCTTCTTGTTTATTTATTTATTTGTTTGTTCATTTATTTATTCATTCATTCATTTATATTCTTGTCTGTTTCTTCCGCCACATGGTAAGCTCCTTGTGGACAGAAAATGTGTAGGCCCCCTCTGTGACACTGTACTCTCCCAAGCACTTTGTACAGAACTGTGCCCAGAGTATTACTGATTGATTGCTTTACCCTTCCCAACTGCAGAAGTTAATCTCCCCTCCCCGCACCTGCAAAGTACCAACTTTTGGCAAAAACACAGTTAATGGAACTAAACCCTAGGGATCAGTTGATCAATCCATCAATCATTAGTATTTACTGAGTGCTTACTGGGTACAGAGCACAGAGCCCAGCATTTGGAAGAGTATAATGCAGGAGAATTGGCAGACTTGTTCCCTACCCACAACGAGTTTACAGTCTAGAAGAATTATGGGGCCAAAGGGAATTAGCATGCTGTGACTTTTGTCACACTGGGTAAAATTCCAGAAGGTCATTCATTCATTCATTCATTCATTCATTCATTCATTCATTCATTCATTCATATTTGTTAAGATCTTACTGGGTGCTAGGTAGTTCAAGAGACCCGGAAAAATCGCAGTACAGTAACTTTCTAAAGTTTGGTTTAAAATGCTGGACACCCTCTCTTGCAGATCCGCAGCTGCAGACCTGCGCCCTCACACGCTACTTCTCTGTGAATTAACTGATAGAGTGATTAATGTCTCAGGAATTCCCTAATGCTATACGAGGAAATTAAGTATAGGTGAATAATTACAATTAATGTGCGGGTATGTTATTCATGAGCTAATATAGTTGAAAAAAATGAAGCAAAAAATGAAATAGGGCTCTGGACCCAACAAGACAGAATACAGAATACAAAGTAGCTTGGTACTACCACAGTTACAGTTACCACAGTACACCCTTGGTAGCCAAACTGGTATAGAGGATACTATGCCAATAGATACTCATTACCCTCAGTAATTCCTGAGGGCCCATCCCATACAGAACATTTACTAGCACTTGAGAATGCAAAATAAAATTTGAAGCTAGGTGCTCGGTCCCCTAGGCTTTTCCCTTTACATCCAATTTCTTGGGAGTGGGAGCGGGTGGGGATTCATCTACTCACTGTGCTTCACTTATCACCTTTGCATAGATGAATCCCAAGTTTCCCTCTCTCTCTCCCTCCCTCGCGCTCTCTCTCTCCATCCCTGACCTCTCACCTACTATCCAATCTCATATATCCCTCCAATCTTTAGGATATCTCCACTTGGATAGCCCAAAGACAACTCAACCTGAACTTCCTATCTTCTCTCTTTCACCTTCCCTTCCTTTTCTCCCCACTCTCCCATCTCTGTGGATACCACCACCATCCTCCCAGTAACTACAGCCTACAATCTTGGAATTTGTCCCTGATTCCCACTGTCATCCACCTCTAACACCCAATCGATTGCTCAAATAATGATAATAATGATGATGATGGCATTTGTTAAGCGCTTACTATGTGCCAAGCTCTGTTCGAAGCACTGGGGTGGATATACAGTAATCAGGTTGTCGCACGTGGGGCTCACACTTTTAATCCCCCTTTAACAGATGAGGTAACTGAGGCACAGAGAAGTTAAGTGACCTGCCCCAGGTCAAACAGCAGACAAGTGGCGGAGCCGGGATTAGGACACATGTCCTCTGACTCCCAAACCTGGGCTCTTTCCACAAAACTGCTTCCTCAGCCACGATGCTTCCTCAAATCCTTCCTATCTACTCAGTCAGCCAGAAGCCTGGGTCAAACACTGCTTTTAGCCTGATAAGACGACTGTATCAGTCTCTTTGCTTTCCTTCCTGCCTGTAGCCTCTCTCCCTTTCCAGTCTGTACTCCATACTACTGTCCGGATCACCTTCCAGAAGTGTTACTCAGGCTGATGGTTCTATCTCCTCTCCAAAACCCGCCAGTAGTTCTCCATCCCCCTCTGCGTTAAATCAATATCTCACTATTCATTTCAAGATTCCTCACCAATTTTCCCTCTTTATCCACCGTTATTAGCCGGTTTGCATTCTTTACTTTTCCCAAACCCTTCTCCAGGCTGTGCTCTGATTTGTGACTTGTCCACAAAGAAGTAGTAGCCGAAGCTATGTAGATCAGCTCGGTGAGAAGAAACGAGTGTAGAACCAGAATGGGGCCTTGAGGGGTGCCAGTGGTTAAACAACGGGAGGCAGAATATGCAACCAGGAAGCGAAAACAAGGGGTGATCAGAAAGGTAGGTAGAAAGTCCTATTAGTGCCCCGTAAGCAAAACTGAGGCCTAAAGGCATTTCAGCAAAGGGTGAATGGAACACAATGTCAAAGGCAGTCAGACGACAAAGAGGATTAGAATAGACCAAAGCCATTGGTCACCTTAAAGAGTGTGGTCTCAGTTTATAGTTTGCGCAGCAGGAGCAAGGGCTACAGCATAGATAAAATGATAATCACCGCACCCCCAGCCCCACAGCTCTCAGGTATATACCTTAATATTATATATTATAAACCGCTTATTTATTCATACTTATGTCTGTCTACCCCTCTAGACTGTAAGCTCACAATGGGCAGGGAACTGTCTGCTAATTCCGTTGTAACTGTACTCTCCCAAATACGTAGGACAGTGCTCTGCACTTAGTAAGCGCTCAAGGAATACCATTACTGATTGGAGGATGGATGGATGGATGGATGGACTGATAAAATCTAGGCTAAAACAGAATAAATAAATGCTTCCCCATCACTGTAGATAGGGACCACCATCCTTCCTGTCTCACAAGCCCGTAACCTTGACATTATCTTTGATTCCTCTCTGTCATTTAATGCACATATTCAATCCATCACCAAATCCTTTCAGTCCCACCTTGACATCATCACTAAAATCTGCCCCTTCCTCTCCAACCACACTGCTGCCACGCCTCCTATTGCACCCAGATTTCTGAATTCATTCAGTCATCCATTCAATCCTGTTTACTGAGCGCTTACTATTGCAGACCACTGTACTAAGCACTTGGAATGTACAATTCGGCAACAGACAGAGACAATCCCTGCCCAATAACGGGCTCTTAGTCTAAATGGGGGAGACAGCAAAGCAAAACCGAATAGGACAAAACAAGACAAGGTCATCAAGATAAACAGTATCAAGGAGATAGACACCTCATTAACAAAATAAATAGGGTAATAAATAATACCAAAAAATGAGCAAAGGGCTGAGGGGAGGGGGCAGAGCAGAGGGTTGGGCGGGGGGGCGGGGAAAGGGAGGGGAGGAGGAGCGGGGGGTGCTCAGTCTGGGGAGGCCTCCTGGAGGAGGTGAGCTCTCCGTAGGGCTTTGAAGAGGAGAAGAGAGTTAGTTTGGCGGATGTGAGGAGGGAGGTTATTCCAGGACAGTGGCAGGACGTGGGCCAGGGGTCGACGGTGGGACAGGCGTGAAAGGGGCACCGTGAGGAGGTGAGCAGCAGAGGAGGGGAGTGTACGGGGTTGGCAGTAGGGAGAGAGAAGGCAGGTGAGGTAGGCGGGGGCAAGGTGATGGAGAGTTTGAAGCCAAGAGTGAGGAGTTTCTGTTTCGTGCGAAGGTTGACGGGCACTCACTGGAGGTTTTGGAGGGGGAGAGTGACATGCCCAGAGCGTTTCTGTAGGAGGATGATCTGGGCAGCGGACTGCAGTGGGGAGAGACAGGAGGAAAGGAGATCAGAGAGGAGGCTGACACAATAATCCATTCCAGTCCAGAGCTTGTACCAGCAAGGCAGCAGTTTGGGTGGAGAGGAAAGGGCAGGTCTTGGCAATATTGTGAAGGTGAGACTGGCAGGTGCTGGTGACGGATTGGATGTGTGGGGTGAATGAAAGAGCAGAGTCAAGGACGACACCAAGGTCGCAGGCCTGTGAGACGGGAAGGACGGTTGTGCCGTCCACAGTGAGAGGGAAGTCAGGGAGAGGACAGGGTTTGGGAGGGAAGATAAAGAGCTCAGTTTTAGACACGTTGAGTTTTAGGTGGCGGGCAGACATCCAGGTGGAGACGTCCTGGAGGCAGGAGATACGAGCCTGGAGGGAGGGGGAGAGAACAGGGGAGGAGATGTAAATTTGGGGATCACGACATGCGCTTGAGATGCTTTCACAGAACTGGGGATGCTCTAAGGCATCCGGCCAGGGTCAGAAGTGGGGATGCCCCAAGGCATCCAGCCAGTGTCCCTAACTCTGCCCCCTCAGAGCAAGGATATCTGTTCACTACTCTTCTGAACTGCAGAACTCCGCTGAAGAGGGAATCGTAATAACATGAGCTTCACACTTCCCCAATGCACTCTTGCTCAGTGCAAGTCCTTCAAAGGGGCACAGACCCAATCGGGTTTCTTGCTGAGGGAGAGCCAGTACTGTCACTCAACAGCCCCCTTGGCACCTGAGCGGCCCTTCTTAATAAGTCAATCACACCATCAATCAACTGCATCTCCTCAGCATTCCCAGGGGGCAAATCACGGTACTAGAGCGCTTGGGAGGATACAATACAGCAGAGTTGGTAAGCACATTCCCAGCCGAGGAAACAGGGCAGAAGGGGAGACAGCAGCGTGTCTTAGTGGAAAGAACACGGGCCGGGGAGTCAGATGTTGTGGGTTCTAATCCTGGCTCTGCCACTTGTCAGCTGTGTGATTTTGGGCAAGTCACTTACCTTCTCTGTGCCTCAGTTACCTCATCTGAAAAGGGGGACTAGGGCTGTGAGCCTCCCGTGGGACAACCTAACTCTGTATCTACCCCAGCGCTTAGAACAGGGCTTGGCACATAGCAAACACTTAACAAATACCATTATTATTATTATTATTACTATTATTATTACTTCCTTCTTGCCAAATCCAACGGCCTCCACTCCATCCTAATCCTCCTCGACCTCTCAGCAGCCTTCAACACCGTCGACCACCATCCCCTTCTCCAGGAAACGTTATCCAATCTTGGCTTCACTGACTCTGTCTTCTCCTGGTTCTCCTCTTACTCCTCTGGCCGTGCATTCTCAGTCTCCTTCACGGGCTCCTCCTTCGCCTCCCACCCCCTAACAGTGGGGGCCCCCACAAGGTTCAGTTCTGGGTCTCCTTCTATTTTCCATCTACACTCACTCCCTTGGAGAACTCATTCGCTCCCAAGGTTTCAACTACCATCTCCCTGCAGATGGCACCCAAATCCACATCGCCTCCCCTGATTTCTCTCCCTCCCTCCAGGCTTGCATCTCCTCCTGCCTTCAAGACAACTCTACTTGAAGGTCTTCCCGCACCTCAAACCTAACATGTCCAAATCAGAGCTCCTTATCTTCCCACCCAAGCCCTGTCCTCCTCCGGCCTTTCCCATCACTGTAGGCGGCACCACCATCCTTGCCGTCTCACAAGCCGGTAACCTTGGTGTCACCCTTGACTCCTCTCTTTCATTCAACCCACATATTCAATCCACCACCAAATCCTATTGGTCCCACTTTCACAACATTGCTAAGATCCACCCTTTCTGCTCCATCCAAACTGCTACCATGTTAATGTAACCACTCATTTTATCCCGCCTGGATTATACCGCATCAGCCTCCTTGCTGACCTCCCGAGCTCCCCTCCCTCCCCGCTCCAGTCCATACTTCACTCTGCCGCCGGGATCATCTTTCTACAGAGACGCTCCGGACACTCCACCCTCCTCAAAGAACTCTAGTGGTTGCCCATCCACCTCCGGTGTCGAACAGAAACTGCTCACTGTTGGTTTTGAGGCACTCCATCGCCTTGTCCCCTCCTACCTTACCTCACTGCTCTTCTGCTACATACCCAGCCCGCACATTCCGCGCCTCTAGTGCTAACCCACTCACTGAGCCTTGATCTCACCTGTCCCGCCGCCGACCCCCGACCCCCGTCTTACCTCTAGCCTGGAAAGCCTCCCTCCTCAAATCCGGTAGCCAATGACTCTCCCCCTCTTCACAGCCTTACTTGAAGGCACACCCCCTCCAAGAGGCCTTCCCAGACTAAGCCCCACTTTTCCTCATCTCCCACTCCCTTCTGCGTCGCCCTGACTTGCTCCCTTTGCTCTTCCCCACCCGATCCCTGACCCACAGCACTTATGCATAAATCTGTATGCCTAAATTTTATTCATCTGCATTGATGACTGCCCCAGACTATGAGCTCACTGTGGGCAGGGAATGTCAGTTTACTGTTGTACTGTACTTTTCCACATGCTTAGTTCAGTGCTCTGCCCACATTACGTGCTTAATAAATATGACTGACTGAATGAATGAAGAGGACTGAGGCAAGAGGTGGCTGAACGCTCAGTGACGGAGCAGAGCTCGAGGTGCAGTGAGCAGGTGGGCAGTGGAGGAGCCAAGGGTGTGGGCTGGGCCGTAGTCACAAATCAGTGAGGTAAAGTAGGAGGGGTCAAGGTGGTTGAATGCTTTAAAGCCTACAGTAAGGAACTTCTGCTTGATGTGGCGGCGGATGGGCAACCACTGGAGGCTCTTGAGGAGCGGATAAATGCGGACTGAACATTTTTGTCGAAAAATGATCCCGTCAGCAGAGTGCAGTAAGGACTGGAGTGGGGAGACACAGGAGGAAGGGAGGTCAACGAGGAGGCTGATGAAGGAAAGGGGCTTGGATCAACATGGTAGCAGTTTGGATGGAGAGGAAAGGGTGGATTTTAGCGACGTTTGTGAAGGTGGAACCGACCGCAGCTGGTGACCGATCGACTAGGAGGGTTGAATGAGAGAGATAAGTCGAGGAAAAACGCCCAGGTTACCGGGGCCGGGGGGACAGAGGTGCTGTCTACGGTGAAGGGAAAGCCACCGGGACGGCAGGGCTTGGGAGGGAAGATGAGCGGTTCTGTTTCGGACATGCGACGTTTCAGGTGTCGGTGGGACATCCAGGTAGAGATGTCCTGAAGGCAGGGGAAATTACGAGGCTGCAGAGGAGGAGAGAAATCAGGGCTGGAGACAAAGATGCTCTCCCTGAAAGGCAAGGGGACGGAAAAGGTACCGAACTCAAATCTCACAGCCAGTCAATGAGTCGGCGGTATCTAATACGTGCTTTAACTGTGAGCGTTTGGGAGTCCGCAATACAGCTCGGGTTTGCAGACACAGTCCCTGCCCCCGGGGACTTTACAACAGAGTGGGGGCACCAGACGGAAGAGAGGGCATTCGTGGGTGATGACGAAAGACCCTATCTAATAGGCAACATCTTCTTCCAACACAAAGGCTGTCCTAGAGGAGGGAGAGTGCCCGGGCCTGGGAAGTAGGGGACCTGGGTCCTAAACCAGATCTGCCACCTGCCAGCTGCGTTAGGTTGGTTATGTCACCTAACTTCTCTGTGTCTCGGTTTACGCACCTGTAACCCAGGGACGAAAAACCCTATTGCCCTTCTCCTTTAGACTGTGCTCCATGTGTGCTGGAACTGGGGCTGATCTAATTATCTTGTACCTACCCCAGCACCTGGTCCTGTGGTGGACACCCAAGAACATGCTCAACAAACAGCATGATTATTATTAGTAATAATAATAATAATAATGTTGGTATTTGTTAAGCGCTTACTATGTGCTGAGCACTGTTCTCGGGAATCAGGTTGTCCCACGTGGGACTCACGGTCTTAATCCCCATTTTACAGATGAGGTAACTGAGGCACCGAGAAGTTAAGTGACTTGCCCAAAGTCACACAGCTGATAAGTGGCCGAGCCAGGATACCGATATTACATTATCATTAGGAGAAGCAGCACAGGGTAGTGGATAGAGCACAAGCCTGGGAGTCGGAAGGTCACCCACCGGTTCTAATCCCGGCTTCGCCACCCGTCGGCTGAGTGGCCTTGGGCAAATCAATTCACTTCTCTGTGCCTCAGTTACCTCAGCGGTAAAATGGGGATTGGTGAATGCGAGCTCGATGTGGGACAGCGACTGTGTCTTGACCCGATTTGTTTGTGTCCACCCCAGCAGTTAGTGCAGTGCCTGGACCACAGTAAGCGCTTAACAAGATCCGTAATTATTACCATTATGATGACGGTGATGATCTTCATTTTTCTAATGGTATTTATTAAGGGCATCCTATGTGCCGGGGACTGTACTAAGTCCTCGGGTGGACACAGGCAAATGGGGGCGGGACCAGCCCATGTCCCACATGGGGCGCACATTTTACAGATGAGGAAATTAAGGCAGAGAGAAGCTGAATTATAGTTATTATCATTACATTGGGAAGCAACATGGCCTAGGGGAAAGAGCTCGGGCCTGGGAGCCAGAGGATCTGGGTTCTAATCCGGGCTCTGCTACTTTCATTCAACCGCATTTACTGAGCGTTAAACTGTGTGCCAAGCCTACTTGCCTGCTGGGTCATTCTGCCACTTAACTCTCCTGTGCCTCAGGTTTCCTCAGCTGCGAAATGGGGAGGGAATACCTGTTTGCCCTCCTGCTTCGACTGGGAGCCTACGTGGGACAGGGCCTGTGTGCCTACCCTGATTAACTCCTATCTACCCCAGCGCTTAGAGCAGTGTTTAGAGCACGTAGTAAGTTCTTAGCCAGTGTTATTATTATCATTTTTATTACACCTAGGGTGCTCATTATTTACATCCACCTACTTCCCACAAAAAGTTAATCGTTACTCTCCGAATCTGCTAAGCCCCATTCGTCCAGTCACAAGGGGGGGGGGGGGGGGGGGCGGGGCACCTGAAGGGCAGGGGAGAGGTGGGTGAGGCCAAAGTGGGGCTTCCCAAAGCTGTGGCTCTCACCAGCTCTCGGGTGGGCCTCCTCCCCTCCAAGCCTCTCCCTGGTCCAGCTCTTTCCAGGCCAGAGGGGCTTTCAGACTTCTGGTTTCGTATGTGCCCATTCACAGCACCGGACAACGAATACCATCCCAACACGTGCATTCCAAGCTCCCACTGCCAAGGCTCCAGGCAAGGGGCTCTGGCCTCCCTGAGACTCCCTCGCCTCTCTGCCCAGTGAGCACTTTGGGGAGACTGCGAGAGGGGTGGTCGACTGAAAATGAGCTCCATCTGACTTGACCCAATGTAGCCAAGATGGCTAGGCCCCAAAATATATTCACTTCCAGTTACGGGACAGCAAGCAGCCAAGCAAGGCGAGAAGAAGAGTTAAGGGGCAACCCGTAGCAAACTGGTAAAAACGGGGTCCCAGAGGGAAAATAAAAAGGGGCGTGAAGAGGATCCCCTCCCGTCCCCCTCCCCCCGCCCATACATGGGGGTCTCCACGAGAAGGGAGGGGCTCGGCGATGAGGGAAGCTCTGAGGAAAATCTGTCCGGGGAGGCGCTAGACAGTCACCACGAAAGTCGTTATATGCATGTCTTTATAATGACAGTAATAACTATTTTGTTGTTATTATTACTAGCATTAATACTACTACTATAATAATGTTGGTATTTGTTAAGCGCTTACTAGGTGCAGAGCACTGTTCTAAGCGCTGGGGTAGATACTGGGTCATCAGGTTGTCCCACGTGGGGCTCACAGTTTTAATCCCCATTTTACAGGTGAGGGAACTGAGGCACAGAGAAGTGAAGTGACTTGCCCACAGTCACTCAGCTGACAAGGGGCAGATCCGGGATTACTAATAAACATATACCTGTGGCATTTGTTAAGCGCTTGCTATATGCCGGGCATTGTAGTACCGGGCATTGCAGTACTTGCTCCGGGTAGATACAAGCAAATCGGGTTGGACACAGTCCCTGTCCCACATGGCGCTCACAGTCATAATCCCCATTTTTCAGAGGAGGTCACTGAGATACAGAGAAGTGAAGTGACTTGGCCAGGGTCACGCTTGACATATCAATTACTTACACGTATTTATAACTTCCTCCCCCTCTAGACTGCAAGCTCCTGCAGTGTCGGAACGTGTCGGCTAACTCTGTTGTTAGCGGGGCCGCGGGGCCCGTCCCCAGCGACGCCCCAACCCTGCCGCCATGAAATGCCTCTCAGCGGCGATGAGCCAACCGCGGCACCCATGCCCTCCGGGAAGACGGAAAACCGACCAACCGTTCCCCCTACCGCCGGCCCAGCCTCTCACCCCGGGCTGCAGCGAAGCCGCTTCGACAAGCGCTGCAAATAGCCTCGTCTGGATCCCGCAGCCGATTTTCTCCTCTGGGGACGGATGGGCAGGGACGAGCGGCCATCCATCCGGAACCGGACCCGTACCCGCCGCCCGCACCGGCCGCCGCCATCTTCCCCTTGGACGAAACCCGCCCCCCAGCGCATGTGCCGGATCCAGGTGCAGGAGCCCGCGCTCCTCATTGGAGCGCTTGTGGCCAATGGCGTGAGTCGGATCGCGGTGAGCCCTACTGTCCGCTCGACTGTGGCAGCGGTGACGGAGTCCGGCCCCTCGTGCCTCGACGCTCAGCGACCCCCACCTCCCCGCTCTCCGCCTCCTTAGTGCAGGAGGCGGGTGGCACATTCTGGCCTTAACGGCTGCCGGGCCGGAAAGGAGCTGAAGGCCTGGGGCGGGGCGAGGGGGCGCGGGGGGCGGGAAGAGGAAGAGAGAAGCAGGGACGTGCAAGCGTGCGAAGGAGGAGGAGGAGGGGAGGCGGGGGTCTCTGAAGATTGTTAATCCTCAAGCAATCAAATTTCACAGCAGACTTCTTGAGAGAGTTATTTGTACCCTCTCTCCTAGTTCCTTTGATTTGGCGGGCGGGGGGAGGGATTTTTTTTTTTTGACATGATATTTGCCATAAGGGATTACTATGTCTATTACTATGTCCCCTATGTCTACCCCAGCGCTTAGAACAGTGCTCGGCACATAGTAAGCGCTTAACAAATACCAACATTATTATTATTATTACTATGTGCCAGACAGTGTAGTAAGCGCTGGGGCACGTACAGGCTAATGAGCTTGGACGCAGACCATGCCATTCCATCGTATTTCACTCAGTCCTACTTACGGAGCGCTTTCGGTGTGCAAAGTATGTCCCACATGGGGCTCACAGTCTTAATCCCCATTTTGCAGATGAGGGAACTGAGGCACAGAGAAGTGAAGTGACTTGCCCAAGCAGACACGGATCGGGGATTAGAACCCAGGGCCTTCTGACCCCCAGGCCCATGCTCTAGTCCACTAGACCACATTGCTTCTGGCCTAGTGGCCACACTCCCCTCCATTTCATTCATTCGGTCAGTGGAAAGAGCCTGGGCTTCGGAGTCAGAGGTCATGGGTTCGAATCCCTGCTCTGCCAACTTGTCAGCTGGGTGACTGTGAGCAAGTCACTTAACTTCTCTGGGCCTCAGTTACCTCACCTGTAAAATGGGGATTAACTGTGAGCCTCACGTGGGACAACCTGGTTACCCTGTATCTACCCCAGCGCTTAGAACAGTGCTCTGCACCTAGTAAGCACTTAACAAATACCAACGTTATTATTATTTATTGAGCGCTTACTGTGTGCAGAGCGCTGTACTAAGCGCTTGGAAAGTACAATTCGGCAACAGATAGAGCCAATCCCTACCCAACAACGGGCATTTGTTAAATGCTTACTATGAGTCAAACACTGTTCTAAGAACTGGGGTAGATAGTAGATAATTAGGTTGGACGCAGTCCCTGTCCCACATGAAGCTCAGTCTAAGCAGGAGGGGGAAGGGAAGTGAGGCACAGAGAATAATAATGATGGTATTTAAATGCCAAACACTTGTTCTAAGTGCTGGGAAAGATGCAGGGTTGTCAGGTTGTCCCAGGTGGGGCTCACAGTCTTAATCCCCCATTTTCCAGGTGAGGTGACTGAGACACAGAGGGGTGAAGTGACTTGCCTAAGGTCACACAGGAAGCAGTTGGCAGAGCTGGGATTAGAACCCAGGCCCTCTGACTCTCAGACCACTGTCTTTTCCTTTATGCCATGCTGTTTCTAAAAGACCGTTTTTCACATGTCTTCCCACTCCTCAGATTCCTCCAATGGTTACCCATCCTTCTCTACATCATTCACAACTTCTAACCATTGGCTTTAAGGTCCTTTAACGGGTCCCCTTCCATTATACCACAGATTGCTCACTTAAGCTCCTCCGAAGCCAACCCTACTCTCTGTACCATGTTCTCCTCTCTCACCATTGGTTCAACTCTTCCAGGAAAACTTCCCTGATTAATCTTTCATCTCCCCTCTCTATTTTGTCTCACACCCCCACTGGCACGGTGGCACTTTGGTGTTATCTAAGCAATTGGGTGCTCTCTGATGCTACCCACCAACTATAGCATTTGTTAGTTTACACATCTATAAACTCTGTGGCTTCCTCCTGCTTATGATTTCTTGAAGGGTCTGTCTCTCTCATTAGATTGAAGGCCTAGTGGGTAAGACTCTAGGCCTGGGAGTTAGAAGGACCTGGGTTCTACTCCTGACTCCTCCACTTGTCTGCTGTGAGACCTTGGACAAGTCACTTAACTCCTCAGCTTCCTCCTCTGTAAAATGGGGGTTGAGACCTGGAGCCCTAAATTGAGTTGGACACAGTCCCTGTCCCATAATCTACCCTAGCACTTAGTACAGTGCCTGAAGCATAATAAACACTTTCCAAATAGCATTATTATTATTATTATAACTCACCAACTACAACATTTATGTGCACGTCTTTACACGCTATGTTTTCCTCCTGCCTATAATTTCTTGAAGGGTCTGACTCTTCAAGATTACTAGATTGAAGCAGCGTGGTCTAGTGGAGATAGTGCAAGCCTGGGAGTCAGAAGAAACTGGGTTCTAATTCCGGCTCTGCCACTTGGCTGCTGCGTCATCTTGGGCGATTCACTAATTCTTCTGTGCCTCAGTTACCTCATCTGTAAAATATGGATTGAGATCCCACCTCTGCCACTTGTCAGCTGTGTGACTGTGGGCAAGTCACTTAACTTCTCTGTACTTCAGTTATCTCATCTGTAAAATGGGGTGAAGACTGTGGGCCTCACATGGGACAAGCTGATTGCTCTGTATGTACCCCAGTGCTTAGAACAGTGCTCCACACAGAGTAAGCACTTAAATACCAACATTATTATTGGGAGCCCTAAGTGGGAAATGGACTGTGTCCAACCTGATTACCTTGTATCTACGCCAGTGCTTGATGTGTAGTAAGTGCTTAATACAGCAATTATTATTATTATTATCATGGGAAACGCATTAAAAGCAAGTCTCATGCCTACCTATTATACTCTCCCAAGCACTTAATACAGTGCTTTGCCCAGAGTAAGCTCTCAATAAATACCATTAATTGATTTGATTGGCAGGAGCTTTAATTTGACCACTAAGATACCAAATGTTAGATGCCATGGAGAAGACAAAGATGTCGTAATAAGCCAACCTGTTAGAACTGGTTTCCATGTAGGAATTGAGTCTTTACCAAGTGTCTGGTGAATTAATACCATTTGTAGTTCCCAGCCGGCGAGTGTCCCAGCCGGCGAGTGTGGAGATGGTCCAGGTAAGGTTTTGGGTTCAGGTTACCTCGGGATATCGCGAACCTCCCCTGAAACTCTTTGCTTTGGTTAAGAAGGATGTGTGGGGAACTCCTTTTGGGCAGGGAATAGTTATTGTTTATTGTTGTATTCATTTATTCATCTTATTGAGTACTTTGGAGAAGCAGCGTGGCTCAGTGGAAAGAGCACGGGCTTTGGAGTCAGGGCTCATGAGTTCGAATCCCAGCTCTGCCACTTGTCGGCTGTGTGACTGTGGGCAAGTCACTTAACTTCTCCGTGCCTCAGTTCCCTCATCTGTAAAATGGGGATTAAGACTGTGAGCCCCACGTGGGACAACCTGATTCCCCTATGTCTACCCCAGCGCTTAGAACAGTGCTCGGCACATAGTAAGCGCTTAACAAATACCAACATTATTATTATTATTATTAACGGGCTCACGGTCTAGAAGGGGTCCATTTCCGCTCTTCCGGTTCTCTCCTAGGTCCCCTCCAGTCTGGCTTCTGCCCCCTTCACTCCACACCAAAGCCCTCTCGAAGGAAAGCAGTGACCTACTTCTCGCCACATCTGACAGCCTCTACTCTATCCCAGTGCCCCTAGACCTCTCAGCTGCCTTCGACACTGTCGACCACCCCCTCCACCTTGAAATTTCAACCCCAACCTTCGCCTCCCTGACGCTGCCCACCCCCGGGGCTCCTACCTCTTTGGCCACTCCTTCTTCGTCTCTTCCGCAGTCTCCCCCTCTGGCGCTCACTCCCTGACGGTGGGGATCCCTCAGGGCTCTCTTCTAGGTCCCTCTCTGCTCTCCATCTACACACTCTCCCTTGGAGAACTCATTCGCTCCCATGGCTTCAACAACCGTCCCTGTACAGATGATCCCCATATCTACATCAACAGTCCTGACTTCTGTCCTTCCCCGCAATCTCACGCTTCCTCCTGCCTTCAAGACGTGGCTACCTGGATGTCCCGCCGATGTCCCAAACTAAATATGTCCAAACCTGGGCTCCTTATCTTCCCACCTTATCTTCCTTATCCGTCCCCCTGTCTTTCCCATCACTCTAGACAAGACCACTACCCTCCCTATCGTACCAGCCCCAAACCTGGGCGTTCTCGCCGACTCAGCTCTCTCATTCCACCCACGTATTCGATCTGTCCCCAAACCGTGTTGGTTCTACCTTCATAACCCTGACAAAAAAACGCCCTTTCCATTCTCTCCAAACAAGCCACCACCCTAAGCCCAGCTCTTATCCTCTCCCGCCTTGACTACTCCGTCGACCTTCTTACTGACTGACCTCCCGGTCTCCTGCCTCTCCCCACTCCAGGCCATACTTTATTCTGCTTGCACGGATCAATTTTCAACAGGAACACTCAGTCCAAGTCTCTCCACTCCTCAAGTACCTCCAGTGGCCGCCCATCACCGCCTCCGCATCAAAAAGAAACTCCTGACCACTGCCAAAAAAACACTCCATCAGCTTGCCCCAACCTACCTCACCCCACAGATCCACCACCGCCCAGCCTGCGCACTCCGCTCCCCTATTAGCGCCAGCTTCCTCACTCTACCCCGATCTCATCTCTCTCGCCACCGACCCCTTTCCCACCCCCTCCCCCTGGCCTGGTACACTCCTTCCCTCTCTCCGTAGATGCCAGATCACCACACTCTCCACCTTCAAAGCATCACCAGGGTCACGTCTCCTCCAAGGGGCCTGCCCCAACCAGTCCCTCTTTCCCCCTTCCCCCCCCACCTCACCCACCCCCGCCCAACCCCCGCTCGCTCTCCCTTCCATGCGTCATCAATTCATTCGGATCTGTGACCTCCGGACATCCGAGATTCGCCCCAGTCCCGGCCCCTCTCCCAAAGCACTCATGTACACATCTTCAAACTATATGCTACACATTCCTTATTTTATCATATTAAGGTCTGTCACCCCATCTAGCCTGCAAACTCTTCATGGGCAGGGAGTCTCTCTGCCAATTCTGTTGTGCTGTACTCTCCCCAGCACTTAAGTACAGTGTGCCCTGCTCTGAGTAAAAGCTCAGTGAACACCGTCGATTGACTGATGGAGCACTCACTACGAGCTGAGCACTCTAAGAAGTACAAGGGAGGGCACAGTGCAGCAGAATCAGTCTGGTAGTCAGCAGTCAATCAGTCGATCAGTAGTATTTACTGAGCGCTTACTGGGTGCAGAGCACTGTACTAAGTGGTTGGCAAGGACAATACAGCAATAATAATTTAAAAAACCAACCCACCTCTCTCGACCCCACTTCCCCTTCCAGTTATCTTCCTACCTTCCTCCTACCCTTCCTTTCCAAACTCGAAGAGCGAGTCGTCTATGCTCGCTGCCTTGATCCTTCCTCTACTCCAACTCTCTCCTGGACCCCCTCGCAATCCGGCTTCCGGCTCCTCCACTCCACCGAGACTGCTCTCTCAAAGGTCACCCACGATCTCCTTCCTGCCAAATCCGATGGCTCCTACTCTATCCTGATCCTCCTCGACCTCTCAGCTGCCTTTGACACTGTCGATCATCCCCTTCTCCTCCACACCTTCTCTCACCTTGGTTTCTCCGTCCTCTCCTGGTGCTCCTCTTATCTTTCTGGCCATTCATTCTCGGTCTCCTCCGCGGGCTCCTCCTCCCCCCTCCCATCCACTAACTGTAGGGGTTCCTCAAGAGTCAGTCCTTGGCCCTCTTCTGTGCTCCATCTATGTTCACTCCCTTGGTGAACTCATTCGCTCCCACGGCTTCAACTATCATCTCTATTCATTCATTCATTCATTCAATAGTATTTATTGAGCGCTTACTATGTGCAGAGCACTGTACTAAGTGCTTGGAATGAATAAGTCGGCAACAGATAGAGACAGTCCCTGCCGTTTGACGGGCTTACAGTCTAATCGGGGGAGACGGACAGACAAGAACAATGGCAATAAATACAGTCAAGGGGAAGAACATCTCGTGAAAACAATGGCAACTAAATAGAATCAAGGCGATGTACATTTCATTAACAAAATAAATAGGGTAATGAAAATATATACAGTTGAGCGGACGAGTACAGTGCTGAGGGGATGGGAAGTGAGAGGGGGAGGAGCAGAGGGAAAGGGGGAAATGAGAGTTTAGATGCGGAGAGGTGAAGGGTGGGTGGTAGACGGAGTAGAGGGAGAAGAGGAGCTCAGTCTGGGAAGGCCTCTTGGAGGAGGTGAGTTTTAAGTAGGGTTTTGAAGAGGGGAAGAGAATCAGTTTGGCGGAGGTGAGGAGGGAGGGCGTTCCAGGACCGCGGGAGGACGTGGCCCGGGGGTCGACGGCGGGATAGGCGAGACCGAGGGACGGGTGAGGAGGTGGGCGGCGGAGGAGCAGAGCGTGCAGAGTGGGCGGTAGAAAGAGAGAAGGGAGGAGAGGTAGGAAGGGGCAAGGTGATGTAGAGCATTGAAGCCTAGAGTGAGGAGTTTTTGTTTGGAGCGGAGGTTGATAGGCAACCACTGGAGTTGTTTAAGAAGGGGAGTGACAGGCCCAGATCGTTTCTGCAGGAAGATGAGCCGGGCAGCGGAGTGAAGAATAGACTGGACTGGGGCGAGAGAGGAGGAAGGGAGGTCAGAGAGAAGGCTGACACAGTAGTCTAGCCGGGATATAACGAGAGCCTGTAGCAGTAAAGTAGCTGTTTGGGTGGAGAGGAAAGGGCGGATCTTGGCAATATTGTAAAGGTGAAACCGGCAGGTCTTGGTAACGGATAGGCTGTGTGGGGTGAAGGAGAGAGACGAGTCAAGGATGACACCGAGATTGCGGGCCCAAGAGACGGGAAGGATGGTCGTGCCATCCATGGTGATAGAGAAGTCTGGGAGAGGACCAGGTTTGGGAGGGAAGATGAGGAGCTCAGTCTTGCTCATGTTGAGTTTAGGTGGCGGGCCGACATCCATGTGGAGACGTCCTGAAGGCAGGAGGAGATGCGAGCCTGAAGGGAGGGGGAGAGGACGGGGCGGAGATGTAGATCCGCGTGTCATCTGCGTAGAGATGGTAGTCAAAGCCGTGAAAGCGAATGAGTTCACCGAGGGAGTGAGTGTAAATGGAGCACAGAAGAGGGCCAAGAACTGACTCTTGAGGAACTCCAACAGTTAAAGGATGGGAGGGGGAGGAGGCGCCAGCGAAGGAGACCGAGAATGACCGGCCAGAGAGGTAAGAGGAGAACCGGGAGAGGACGGAGTCCGTGAAGCCAAGGTGAGATAAGGTATGGAGGAGGAGGGGATGGTCGACAGTGTCAAAGGCAGCAGAAAGGTCAAGGAGGATCAGAATGGAGTAGAAGCCATTGGATTTGGCAAGAAGGAGGTCATGGGTTACCTTAGAGAGAGCAGTCTCGGTAGAGTGGAGGGGACGGAAGCCAGATTGGAGGGGGTCTAGGAGAGAATGGGAGTTAAGGAATCCTAAGCATCGATTGTAGACGACTCGTTCTAGGATTTTGGAAAGGAAGGGTAGTAGGGAGATAGGGCGATAACTGGAGGGGGAAGTGGGGTCAAGAGCGGGTTTTTTTAGGATGGGGAAACGTGGGCATGTTTGAAGGCAGCGGGGAAGGAGCCATTGGAGATTGAGTGGTTCAAAATAGAAGTTAAGGAAGGGAGGAGGGCAGGGGCGATGGTTTTAATCAGGTGAGAGGGAATGGGGTCCGAGGTGCAGGTGGAGGGGATGGCACTTGCGAGGAGGGAGGAGATCTCCTCTGAGGATACTGCAGGGAAGGATGGGAAAGTAGGAGAGAGGGTTGGTGGGGGGGAGGGGAGAGGCGGAGGGGTGACTTTGGGGAGCTCAGACCTGATTGTGTTGATTTTCGTGAGGAAATAGGTGGCCAGATCATTGGGGGTGAGAGATGGGGGAGGGGGAGGAACAGGGGGCAGATGACACGCAAATCTTCATCTCCCCCCGTTCTCTCCTCCTCCCTTCAGGCTCGTTTCTCCTCCTGCCTCCAGGACGTCTGCACCCGGATGTCTGCCCTCCACCTAAAACCTAAAATTCAACCTGTCCCAAATTGAGCTCCTTATCTTCCCTCCCAAACCCTGTTCACTCCCTGACTTTCCTGTCACGGTGGACAGCCTTCCCGTCTCACAAACTCGCAACCTTGGTGTCATCCTTGACTCAGCTCTCTCATTCACCCCACACATCCAATCCGTCACCAACGCGTGCCGGTCTCACCTTTACAGTATCGCCAGGATCCACCCTTTCCCCTCCATCCAAATGGCTAACGTGCTGGTACGAGCTCTCATAATATCCCGACTGGATTACTGTGTCAGCCTCCTCTCTGATCTCCTTTCCTCCTGTCTTTCCCCACTCCAGTCTAGTCTTCGTTCCGCTCTGCGGATCATCTTCCTGCAGAAAGGCTCTGGGCATGTCACTCCCCTCCTCCAAAACCTCCAGTGATTGCCTATCAACCTTCGCACAAAACAAAACCGCTTCACTCCTGGCTTCAAAGCTCTCCATCACCTTGCCCCCTCCTACCTCACCTCCCTTCTCTCTTTCTACTGCCCACCCCATACACTCCGCTCCTCTGCCACTCACCTCCTCACTGTCCCCCGTTCACGCCTATCCCACCGTCGACCCCTGGCCCACGTCCTACCGCTGTCCCGGATTGCCCTCCCTCCTCAGGTCTGCCGAATTAACTCTCTTCCCCTCTTCAAACCCGTACTGAGAGCTCACCTCCTCCAAGAGGCCTTCCCCGAATGAGCTCCCCCCGTTCTCCCTCTGCTCCCCTTCCACGCTCTGCTCCTCCCACTTCCCCCTTCCCCTCCCCTCAGCTGAACCCCCTTGCCCTCTGCTCCCCCTCCCTTCCCCACCCCACCCTCTGCTCCTCCCCCCGCCCCTTTCCTCCCCTCAGCACTCTCCTCATTTGCATACATCAACTATTACCCTATTTATTCTGTTAATGAGATGAACATCCCCTTGATTTTATTTATCGTGATAATGTTGTCTTGTTTTTGTTTTGTTCTGTTTTGCTTTGCGGTCTGTCTCCCCGGATTAGACTGTGAGCCCATCACTGAGCAGCGACTGTAACTGTGGCTGAATTGTACATTCCAAGCACTAAGTACAGTGTTCTGCACATAGCAAGTGCTCAATAAATGCTATCGAATGAATGAATGACAAAGGAGAGACAATCCCTGCCCACAGCGGGCTTCAAGTCTAGAGGGACTGTAAAAACAAATCCCATTTTTAATGCATTTAGTTTGTAATGCTCAGCGATTAAATCTCTCCCTCGTGTCCAGCTGTCCTCTTATCAGACTCCTTTAGATTCATGGCTGATGAAGGTTTCTGTTAGTTCTGTTCAGTTAATTCTTATGAGCCGTTGGGAGAGCTCTTTAGACGGCGAACCCGTTGTTGGGCAGGGATTGTCTCTTTCCGTTGCCGAACTATACATTCCAAGCGCTTAGTACAGTCCTCTGCACATAGTAAGCGCTCAAAAAATAAGAATGGATGAATGCGAGCTGGAACTTTGGTGACCTTAAAGTCCCTTTGGTCAAAGATGGGCATGTCCTTCCCCTAAGAAGTCTGGGGAACCCGGGAGGCCCCCGCCGGGTCTAGCAAAATCCTTAGCTCCTCCTTCAATTTCCATTCATGAAAAATCCAGATTCAATTATCGTTCCACATTTCTCTCTTCCAGTCTTTGTATTACCTCTTTTCCCAGTCATTTCTTTATAAATTCCCATTTACCCAACATTATATGAGGAATATATGTATTCTTATATTTTCTTGACTACACGTTGTTAGTTCCAGTTAGTGGTGTACACGTTGTTACAAGTTGTACACGTCGAGACAAGTTTCTGGGCTTAAGCTACCATGTCCATATTAGCCGCTTAGAAAGACGAAAACCTGTCTTCAACTTACTTATCAACCTCTTTACCAAATTAACAAACACAGTAGAATGTCGGTGGAATCTCAGACAAAGCAACCGAACCACTGCCCCTCCAGGCATCCCCTTGAAAGAACACCTGAAAAATTCTCCTTTCCCAAATACCTCTGTTACTTAACCAGCTGAGAACACGCTTTCCCCAACAGTGAGATCCATACTTCACAATAAACCGAGATAACCATGCGTTTCAGGGAGGTGCCTTCCCTCAAACAAATTTTCGCTTTTGATCATACAACTCGATAGCTCCAGACCCCTAAGGCGTTCTTATCCCCACCAAGGCCCTGGGAAAGAGTGGCTAGGATCCCTGCCCCTATTATTCCTCAGGTATAGACTCTCGGCAAACTGGGTGACTTCACGGATTGCTGAGGGAGGGAAAACAACTCGAAAAACACCAACGCAAACGGATGGTTCCTCACCTGTGGAGAGACCCAAACTCAGTTAGGATTTTCTCCTGACAGGGCACAAAACACATACACAGCCAGAAACACCAAAAGACACACAGACTCACAAACACAGGCACCCTGTTCCAAGGTGAACCTGGGTGCTGGACATCTCAAGGTCAAAATGCTACCTGTGACAACTTCCCTGGCCGGGGGGTCGGGGCGGAAAGGTAGGTGGTCCCTCACCTTCCCTGTCGACCAAATAAGGTATGGGAGATGGGAAGGGCGGAGATTGAGGAAGCAGAAGGTGGAAGCCGGGACGGTCCAAGCCAGAGGCAATACACACCTGTCTCCTCTGGCCCTCTGGACAGTGGACCGAAACGAGCAGCAGCAGCCCACGTGTCTCCCCTGCTCAGAGCGCCAGACGCCCGCTCTGCAACCAGAACCAGTGCACTGAGGAAAGGGCCGCGGGACGGGTGACTGTCTCGCCGAACATTCGGGTGTGGGAGCCAGGTGGTTCGCCACGTGCGGGTAATGCGTAAGTGGATTCCTCCCGAGTGGGAGGAGATCGTGGGCGAGAGGTAGCCGCCTCTCCACGTGTGGGTAATGCGCAGAATGGATTCTTCCCGAGGGGGAAATGCTCGTAGGCGGGAGCTAGCCACCTCACCACATACGAAGAAACCATAAGTGAATTCCTCCTTGCGGGGCGGGGTGGGGGGTGGGGGAGGAGGAGAAGGGGGGAGGAAACTTGGGGGTTCTGCCACGCTCGGATAATATACAAGTATGTTCCTCCCGTTAGGGAAGCTCTAATGCCACTAAATAATCATAATCTTCCGGAAAGAGAAGTTTAATTTGCCACATCCAAAATAATCAAATAATTCAATTTGGCTCGCAGAATAAATTTTGTATAAATCTCAGGCTCTCGGTCCGCAGTCTCTGTCTCTCTCATCGCGCTGATTCCCGAACGAACCCGTCCACACACACACACAAACACACACACACACACACACAGAGACATGCACACGCTGGCAAGTTCATTCAACATACTCATTTTACGCATATTTGCACACAGACAAGCGGAAGCATAGCCAGTACCCCCTGTCAAGTGGGGTCTTAGTTTCCATTCCCCCAGAATAAGTATCTAAATCCTTACTTAACATTCTCATTCATTTCTGCGACACACGGATTCCTTCTCTTCATTCACTAATTCCCCGCACCCCACCCTACCCCTGACCCCCCGACCCCCCGGCCCCCGCTAAACCCCCCCCAATAGCTCTTTAGAGACAACCCTTCGGTCCTTTCCTTAAAGCCTCTCACTCTTGTCCATCTTTACAACCTTTCCTCCTTCCTGCTCCACCCACATCCATATGCAGAATCTCAATATGAGCGTCACCTCAAATCTCAACTCCTCGATATTCCCGGAACATCCTACACAACCATTCTCACACCCAAATATGATGAGGACCTTAATCCCAACCCGTTCACACGATCTTTAAAACAGAACGGAGGTAGCTTTTTTCCGGTTACCGTCAGGGACTTTTCTTCATTCAGCAGAGGCTAAGTGGGCCTCTAATAGTTCTTGGGCTATTTAGCGTTACCGTTCTTGTAACTCGCTGAGTTGTTGCCCGGGAAATCGAGTTATCCTCTGCCCTGGATGTTCCCTCTTCACCTGTCCCCGGTGGAAATCCTTGCCTCCCCCTCAGATTCCTCCCCATCGACCTGGATCCCGAATCCTGGTCCCGATCCTGGTCCATCTCCGAATCGTACTGCCAATACGTCCACTGGGGTAAGAACATTCGGTCGGGCTTGTTCTAATGATTGCTTTACTCAGGGTTCTAGGTCTTTCCCAATTTGGCCACTCGTTCCTTTAATATTTGGGAGTTGGCTCGCCAGGCGGCGCAGTCTCTCTCAGCCTCCCCTCTCTCATTTTCCAGTGAGCGCGAGGCGTTCATGGAGAGAATTAGTCTCCCTTCGCCTTGTGGACAGGGCGAAAAGGAGGCGGCTTCTCATGGCCTCCCATTCCCTTCCTAAATTTTAGCTTTGCAGCTTTCCACCAGGCTTCTATTTCTCCATTTAGGGTTTCCTGATTTCCCCAGGCTCCCTTCAACCCCTCATTGTCCCGTCTAACAGTGATCCCGCCTGTTCCTCTTCATAAGATCCTACCATGCTTTACTCAGGGTGCCCATCTCTCCACTCGTCCGTGAGGTCTAGTTACGGTGCGTTCCGATGGGGGCTTCCGAGACACGAGCATCCCACTTCCGACACAATAATGACAGGTCTCGAGTGGCTAACTTTTTACCTGAAATTACATTAGAGGGCTCATGTGTTGTGGTTCCCGAGGGAGTGCTCACCACGACTTAGTTTGAAACTGGATACTTTAATACGCAGAACACAATTAACAGGACAATCAAAGATCCAACTATAAAGCAACAAACAGCTGTCCCCACTCAAACCAGGCGGGATGATCAGTCCCGTCCTGTGCTTCGGGCCGTAACGAGCCGGACCGGCATGGGCGACCCCGGCGTAAGAGGTGCCTTGGGCTCGGGCTGTCCCTGCCTCCCCTTCGGAAGACGGTGAGCAGCAGCCTGGGTCTCGTTTCCACCTCCTCTTATTCAATACTTGTAGACCATAACACCGAGCTTCTTCCGGGTGAGCCCCTACTCAATTACTACCCTAAAGTTGGCTCGGGTTAGGCAGTTGGGGATGGCAGTGTAGCTGCCTGGCTTCTCCAGTTTTCCTTTCTTCCTCGGTTACCCTTTCTTCTCAATTCGCTAAGCTCGGCAGGATGCGGTAAGGAGACAGTTGGGAACCTTGTTTGTTGGGAGAGTTAGTTTAGGAAGTAGAGGAGGAGTCGAGTTAATGGAGAAAGGAGTTAGTCACAAGAAGAGGGTCCAGGGGTCCCGCTATGTCACCAGGAGTTAGTCTCAAGAAGTGGGTCAGGGGTCGCACTCATGGCGGGGATTCCTTGTTTGGCCCATCTTCCTTCCACACCCACAACGAGTTTACAGTCCAGAGCGGGAGAGGGGGATTAATGTGGTAGCAGTTTGGATGGAGTGGAAAGGGCGGGTTTCAGCAGGGTGTTAAAGATTGCACCGACAGGATTTAGTGGCAGAGTGAATGTGTGGGTTGATGGAGGGAGGGGCGTCAAGGTTAACGCCGAGGTTAGGGGCTTGTGAGGCAGGAAGGATGCTGATGCCTCCTAGAGTGATGGGAGAGTCACGGGGAGGACAGGCTCTGGGTGGGAAGACAGAGGAGTTTTGTTTTGGACATGTTTCGTTGGGGGTGATGGCTGGAAATTCAAGAAGAGATGTCTCAAGGCAGGGGGAAATGCTGGACTGCAGGGAGGGAGAGAGATCAGGGCTGGAGATGGAGACATAGGAATCATCAGCACAGAAGGCGGTAGTTGAAGACATAATAATACTAATGATAGTGATGGTATTTGTTAAGCGCTTACTGTGTGCCAGGCACTGTACTTAGCGCCGCGGCGGATACCAGCAAATCGAGCTGGGCACAGACCCTGCCCCATGTGGGGCTCATGGTCTCAACCCCCATTGTGCAGGTGAGAGACCTGAGGCACCGAGAATAATAATAATAATAATAATAATAATAACAACACTAATGATGGCATTTGCTAAGAGCTTACTATGTGCCAAGCACTGTTCTAAGCACTGGGGAGGGTGGGGGAATACAGGGTGATCAGACCACGTGGGGCTCTTAATCCCCATTTTACAGATGAGGTAACAGAGGCACAGAGAAGTTAAGTGACTTGCCCAAAGTCACCCAGCTGACAAGCGGCAGAACAGGGATTAGAACCCATGACCTCTGACTCCCAAGCCCGTGCTCTTTCCACTGAGCCACGCTGCTGCCCTAAGAGAAGTGAAGTGACTTGTCCGAGGTCACACAGCAGACAAGCAGCGGAGCCGGGTTTACAGGTGGCCGAGCGAGGGGAGCAAATGAGCAAATGTAGATTTGAGAATAGAAGGAGTCAGAGGTCGTGGGTTCTAATCCCTGCTCCGCTGCTTGTCAGCTGGGTGACTTTGGGCAAGTCACTTAACCTCTCTGTGCCTCCGTTACCTCATCTATAAAATGGGGATTAAGACTGTGAGCCCCATGTGGAACAACCTGATTACCTTGTATTCTTCCCCTTGGCGCCCCCCTTCTCGCCTCCCCCCCGCCCCCCGCACCAAGCCCTTAGAACAGTGCTTGGCACAGAGTAAGCGCTTAACAAAAGCCATTATTATTATTACCATTATTATTATTATTATTAATAAGGAGACCCCGAACTGAACCTTGAGAGATGCCCACAGTTACGGGGAGGGAGGCGCAGGAGGAGTACGCGAGAGGTAGAGGGAGAATGAATGGCCAGAGAGCTAGGTGGAGAACCAGGAGAGGAGAGTGTGTCAGTGACGTGTGATGGGCTAATGGTTCCAGGAGCAGGGGGCAGTGGTGTGGTCGACAGTGCCCAGGTACCTGAGAGGTGGCCTAGAGGATGCAGCCCGGGCCTAGGAGTCAGCAGGACCAGGATTCTAATCCCGACTCAGCCATTTGTCTGCTCAGTGACCTTGGGCAAGTCGCCTCACTTCTCTTTGCCTCAGTTACCTCATCTGTAAAATGAGGATTAAGACCGTGCTCCCCGTGTGGTTCAGAGACTGTGTCCAACCCAATTCTCTTGCTCCCACCCCAGCACTTAGTAGAGTATCTGGCACATCGGAAGGGCTTAACAAATGCCAAAATTACTGTTAGGATGGAGTAGAGGCCGTTGGATTTAGCAAGAAGGAGGTCATTTGTGACCTGGGGGAGGACTCCTTCTGTGGAGTGAAGCGGGTGGACAGCCAGTCCGGGAGATGATTGGAGGAGAGGAATTTGAGACGGCGGGCATAGGCAGCTCTCTCAAGGGATTTGGAGAAGAATGGTAGGAGGGAGGTGAGGTGAGGTGAGGTAGGAGGAATGGTGGCTGTGGTGGGGTGTAGGGGCGGCGGAGAGGAAGAGGAGGCGATAGCTGGAGGGAGCCGTGGGGTCATGGAAAGGTTTGCTGTGGGTGTTGTTTGGGTTTGGGGTTTTTTTTTCTTTTTTTAATGTTGTTTTCTTTTGGTTTTCGTTTTTGACTTTTTTTGTTTGTCTGTTTTTAAGAAAAAGGGAGACATGAACATGTTCTAAAGCCGTGCGGAAAAAGTCACTGGAGAACAAACAGTTGAAGATGGAGGTCGGGGGAGGGCAAGTGTTCTGATAAGGTGCCAAGGGGTGGGGACCGGAGACGCAGGTGGAGGAGGTGGATTTTGAGAGAAGGCAAGAGATCTCCCTTTGAGATACTGCTGGGAAGGATGGGAGAGTTGAAGAAGGGGCAGGAGGAGATTTTCGGGAGATCCCGCCTGAGCATTTCAATTTTCTCAGATAAAGTAGGTAGGCAGGTCATTAGGGGCATGAGGTGGGGACGAGGACGGGGACGGAGACGGGAAGCGGGGGTGGGGGCTTGAGGGGGGGACAAGGGGCGAGGGCAACGGGTATGGGTATCAATAAGGAAGGAGAAATAATTTTGCCAGGCAGAGGAGCGGGCAGAGGTAAAACTCGCAAGGAGAACTTGAGGAGAACGAGGTCGGGCGGATATCTAGATTTCCACCGGCAGTGCTCTGCGGCTCTTGCACAGAAGCGAAGGTAGCCGACTGAGGAGGTGATCCAGGGCTGTGAGGGTAGTGGCACGAGATTGACGAAGGAATCGGGGAGCGAATACGTCCAGTTCAGTGGAGAGGGTGGTGTTCAGGGCATCACTTCGGTCATCAAGGGAAGATAGTTTGGGTATGGAGCCTAAATGGGTAATGAGATGCCGGGAGAAACAAGCACCGCATCATAGACGTGGCATGAGGAAGGGTGGGCGTCCTACCCAAAAGGTTGGCGGGAAAGGGCACCCTTGGGTTTGGCGTCTCCGGACGGCTTGTGCCTGGCCCACACTTTGCCATGCTAGCGGGAGGAGGACGGCCCAGGCAGAGAGAGCCCGGACCCGGGAGCCAGAGGACCTAGGTTCTAATCTCGGCTCTGCCTCTTCCCTGTTGCGTGACCTTGGGCAAGTCGTTTGGCTACTCTGTGCTTCAGTTCCCTCATCCCCGAAATGGGGATTCCAATACCTGTTCTACCTGTGGGACCTGATCAGCTTGTAGCTTGCCCAGCACTTAGTGTGGTGCTTGGCCTATAGTAACGCGCTTAAGAAATAGCCCCCTTATTTTCAGGAAGGAGGTTGATGTTGAAGTTTGGTGAGGACGCCGAGCAGCTCCGGGGAAGGCTCGATCTGGCTCCCACGCCCCCTTTGGAACTTCGGTGGCCGAATGAGGCAGTCCCCAGTTCCGCCATTAACTTGGGGCTCCCAGAAGCCAAGTTGAACCTGGCCAGGTGGGCAGGCTTTCTAGCCCCACCCGTCTGCTCTCCTGGCTGCGGTTTTAAGGAAAGAGAGGGGCCTGGGGGTTGGGTGAGAGGATGCAAAGTGTTTGCTACCCAAGAGGGCCAGGGACAACTCCCTACCCTGTCTCGACTTCCGAGGGAGAATCTGTTGATGGGAAACCACGTGGCCCAGTGGGCCTGGGAATCCGAAGACCCGGGCGTGGTGAGGAAGAGGAACTCCATCTTCCAACGCAGAAGCCGTTTCCTCAGAGACTATGTTTGACCCAGGGAGCAATAGGGTCAAAGGAAGATTTGGGGGAGAAACTGTTTGATCTTGCTGATAAGCTGAAGGGGGACCTGAATTGTTGAAGAGAAACTGCATGAGCTTGCTGAAAAGTTTTGAGGAGGACCTGAACTGCTGAGGAGAGACGGCATTGTTTTGCAGAGGGGGTCGAGGAGTCCCGAATTGCCCCGCTGGACGGGAGAAAGACAGACGGATGGAAAGACAGTCAAGGGATAGGCGTGGGGGTAGGGAGGGGTAGCCGCCTCGCCTCCGCCCGCCTCCCTCCCCCAAGCCTCTCCCCTCCCACTCCGGCTTTTCCCGATAAAGAACTGAAGGCTGCTGGCAATCTGAAGAGCCAATCAGAACTCCCGCTGCAACGTCCCCCGCGAAACAACGGATAAAAGGGGGAAAGAACTGGTCCACAGCACGGCGGCGAAACCGACCCAAGCCAAGACACCTACGGCGTGGCCGCGGCCAAAACCTTCTAAGACAAGCACGGAAACACCTACTGCGGCCGCGGCCAAAGCAACTGAGGCTTGAACCAGGGCGACTTGCCGCGGGCGGCCTGACTCCTTGAAACTCCTCCGATGTGGAATCGTCTGCAAGACTTGGGAAACCTGGTTGAATAGGTAGCTATTCTGTGTCTCTCTGTGAATGGGTGTGTGTCAGTGAGTGTGTGTGAGTGAGTGAGTAGGGTTGTGTGTGGGGTGGGGGAAGCGTGAGTCGCTTGACTTCTCAGTGCCTCAGTTTTCTCGTCTGAATAATGGGGATTCATCCTCCTATTCAGACTGGGAACCCAGTGTAGAACCTGATTACCTTGCATCTACCCCAGTGCTTAATGGAGTGCCCGGCAAGTGGTAAAGGCTTAACAAATACCTCAGTCCTATTATTATTACCATCACCATCATCAGAGTATTTAGTAGTACCATCAGCATCACCACCACCAACCACACCCTCCTCCTCCTCCTCCTCCTCTTCCTCCTCCTCTTCCTCTTCCTTCCCCTCCTCCTCCTCTTCTCCTCCTCCTCATCCTTCTTCTCCTCCTCTTCCTCCTTCACCTACTCCTCCTCTTCCTCCTCCACCGCCTCCTCTTCCTTCTCCTCCTCATTATTATTAACATGATCATTATTCTTATTATTACTGTGAAAGAGCCTCTGCTCGGGTCCCAGCAGGGACCTGACCGACCGGCTTCCCACAACTTCATCTTCGAGATGCCCACAGCTGTAAACACCCTGGGCATGGGGACACCTAGAAATCGAATCCTCTACCTCTCCCCACCTTTCTTTCCTGGGGCTTGTCCAAAATGGTTCCCCAAACAGCTGCCTCCCTCAAACCACCACAGGCTGCTGAAGGAGAAACCCTGACTAGAAGGCCGAGAAAACCCTGGCCCCTGCAGAAGCTGCAAGTGGGGTGCCCCCGTCCTGCCTCACCTCACTTCTCTCCTTCTACAACCCAGCCCACACACTTTGCTCCCCTAGCACTAACTTCCTAACTGTGCCTCCATCTCTCCTGTCTCACCAGGAAGGCCTGGCCCAGGTTCTGCTTTCTGGACTCGAATGCCCACCCCCTTCTAATCTGATGGACAATTACTATGCCCCCTTCAAAGCTGGAAGCGAGGTGGGCCAGGGACCCAGAGGCCACTCGGGCAGGGCGGAGTTGCGGAGCAGCAAGGAGAGGCTGGGAAGGAGGAGACAATGGGAAGGATGGAGGGCGGGAGGTGAGATGGGAGACTGGACTGAAAGAAAAAGAGAGCAGAAAAGGGGATGGTGGGGAGGCTGTTTCTATCTGTAGAGGGAGTGAGGATGTTGGGGGCAGCAGGTTCTTCGATCACGTAGGGATGGAGGATCTAGTTCTAGTGTGGGGGGGTGGGGGAGATTGGTTCCATAGTATGCGGGGTGGATGGAGCGAGCTTGGAGCATGAGGGTGTGGTGGAAACTGACTCTACATTGTGCAAAGATGGGGAAGATTAATTGCAGAGTATGTGGTGGGCGGCTGTGGGGAGACGGGTTCAATGCTAGAGTTTGAGGGTGCGGGAAAATTTCGGCATCGCTAAAAGCCATCCTTTCCTCTCCATCCTAACTGCTACCACGTGAATCCCATCACTCATCCTGGATTACATTGCCTGGATTACTGCATCAGCCTCCTTGTTAATCTCCCAGCCTCCTGTCTCTCCCCACTCCAGTCCGTACTTCACTCTGCTGCTTGGATCATTTTTCTACAAAAACGGTCAGGACATATCCCCCAGCTCCTCCCAAAACTCCAGGGGTTGCCCACCCACCTCCGCATCAAACAAAAACTCCTCACCATTGCTTTAAAGTCCTTCACCACTTTGCCCCCTCCTGCCTCACCTCACTTCTCTCCTTCTACAACCCAACCCACCCACTTTGCTCCTCTAGCGCTAACTTTCTAATAATAATAATAACGATGGTATTTGTTAAGCGCTTACTATGTGCCAAGCGCTGTTCTAAGCGCTGGAGTAGATACAAGACAATCAGGTTGTCCCACATGAGGCTCACAATCTTAATCCCCATTTTACAGATGAGGTCACTGAGGCCCAGAGAAGTGAAGCGACTTGCTCAAAGTCGCACAGCTGAGAAGTGGCAGAGCCGGGATTCGAACCCACGACCTCGGACTCCCAAGCCCGGGCTCTTTCCACTGAGCCGCGCTGCTTAACTGTGCCTCCATCTTCCCTGTCTTGCCGCAGAGACCTGGTCCAGGTTCTGCCTCTGGCCTCGAACGCTCTCTCTCCTCTGATCCGAGGGACAACTACTGCCCCCCTTTCAAAGCCTTACTGAATGTACATCTTCACCAAGAGGCCTCCCCAGATTAAGCCCCCCTTTACTCTTTGCCACTTCCCCCTCCCAGCCCCACAACACTTATGTACGTATCTGTAATTTTATTTATTTGTATTGTTGTCTGTCTCCCTCCTCCTTTCACACCCCCAAAACACACACACACACACACACACACACACACACTCCGGTCTAGACTGTAAACTCGTTTCGGGGAGGGAATGTGTCTGTTTATTGTTGTACTGTGCTCGCCCAAGCGCTTAGTACAGTGATCTGCACACATTAAGCGCTCAGTAAATACGATTGAATGAATGAAGAGTACTAGTGTGCGAGCTTGGTTCCAGAGTATGGGGTGAAGGGGAGACTGGTTCTAGAGTGTGGGGAATGGGTGGGTGTGGGGTGTGGAGGGGGAGGTGGAGGAGGGGAAGGGGTGGGGAGATTAACTCTAGAGCGTATGAGAATGAGGATCCAGCTGTCTTCCTGGATCAAGGCCTCTTGGGTAGGGCCCTCTTCTGGAAAAGGGACTAAAACAGTACCACAACTGTTAGACACTGGCTATATTGTCAGGTTTCGCGGTGCAGCCTCTCCCCCCACTGGCCCATGGCCCTCAGAATCCAGATAAAGAGAGGAGGGGGTGAGATCCAGCCAGGGAGCAGTTCTCCGGACCACACTGAGCCCTGCTAACAGCGAGGGAGGGGAGGTGCTAGAAACAGTCCAACAATCCACCGCAGTCATTGGGTGCTCACAGCGGGCAGAGCACTGTACTGTAAGAGCTTGGGAGAGTGCGCTACAACGGAATCAGCAGATCCGTCCCCTGCCGGCAAGGAGCATACAGTCAAGAGGGGGAGACAGGGATTAATATGAATAAATAAGTACTTTATAATACATGATTTAAAGATATGACTAACTCCTCGTATCCCCACCCTACTGGCCCTCCCGCCCTTCTTTCATTTGTTCAGTAGAGCAACAGACAGACTCAGCCTTTGCCCAAGATGAGCTTCCAGTTTCGAGGGTGCGGGCAGCAGAGGTGGGGAGGGGAAGAAGTACTTCAGTACAAGTAAATAGGTTATAGGTTTTAGCTAGGCATATAAGTGCTGTAGAGCTGAGAGCCGGGATGAAGAAAGGGAGGAAGGCAGGGTGATGCAGAAGGGGATGGGAGAAGAGATAAGGAAACAGCATGGCTTAGTGGCAAGAACACGGGCCTGGGAATCAGAATGTGTGGGTTGTAATCCTGACTTTGCCACACATCTGCTGTGTGACCTTGGGCAAGCCGCCTAACTTCCCTGTGCCTCAGTTACCTTATCTGTAAAACAGGGATTGAGACTGTGAGCTCCACATGGGACGACCTGATTACCTTGTGTCTTCCTGAACGCTTAATTCAGTGCTTGGCACATAGTAAGCGCTTACCAAATGCCATAAGTACTGTTAATGAGGGCAAAGTCAGGGAAGGGGCCTTGGAGGGAATGTGCCTTCAGTAAGGCTTTGGTGTATGTGGTGGAGGGAAGGGGGGATGGGTTGGGGGAGAGTCATCACTTGTCGGATCTACCGAGGGAGGGCGTTCCAGGCCAGAGGCTAGGTGTGGACAAGAGGTCGGCGGTGGGATAGATGAGATTGAGGTAGAGTGAGAAGGTTAGCATTTAGAGGAGCAGAGTGTGTGGGTTGGGGAGGTGTGTAGGAAAGTAGCGAGGTGAGGTGGGAGGGGGCAAGGCGATTTGAGTGCTCTAAAGCCAATGGCGAAGAGATTCTGTTTGATGTGGAAGTGGAGGAGCAACCACTGGAGGTTGTTGAGGAGTGGGGATAGATGGCCTGATCGTTCTGGTAGTAAAATGATCCGGCCAGAAGAGTGACGGTTGGACTGGAGGTGAACAACGGGGCTCACCTCATTGCCCCCTTGTACTCCAGTAACCCTTGTAATCCACTAATCTAGGTGGAATGGCATGTGATAGGATTAATCTGCTAACAGTTTGGAAGGAAAGGAAAGGGTGGATTTGGGTGATGTCTTGAAGGCGGCCCCGACAGAATTTAGTGATGGATTGAATATGTGGGCTGAATGAGAGAGAGGAGTCCAGGATAATGCCAGGATTGGGAGTTTGTGAGACAGGAAGAACGGCGGTGCAATCTACAGTGACGGGAAAGTCAGGAGGAGAGAGGGCAGAGGTTGGGGAGGGAAGAAAAGAAGTTCCATGTTAAGCATTTCGGATTGAGGGGGCTGGAGGACAGCCTTGTAGAGATGACTTGAGAGCAGCAGCAAATGTGAGAGGGAGGGAGATCAGGACTGGAGGTACAGATCTGGGAATCATCCACGCAGAGGTGGTAGTTGATGCTATGTGAGCGAATGAGCTCTCCAAGGGAGTGGGTGTAGAAGGAGAATGGAAGGGGACCCCTAACTGAAACTGGAAGGACACTCTCCCACCTCCCCCACCCACACCCACCCACACCCACACACATACGCAGTTCAGAGGTGGAAGGCAGAGGAGGAGCCCGCGAGGGAGATTGAGAATGAGTGCCAGAGAGATGGGAAGAAAAGCAGGAGGAGACAGTGACAGTGAAGCCGAGGTTGGATAGTGATTTATTTATTCATTCATGCATGCATGCATGCATTCATTCATTCAATCGTATTTATTGAGTGGTTACTGTACGCAGAGCCCTGTACTAAGTGCTTGGAAAGTACAATGCAACAATAAAGAGAGACAATCCCTGCCCATCAGGGGCTTACAGTCCCGAAGAGGAGAGACAGACGTCAAAACAAGTTAACAGCCATCAATATAAATAAATAGAATGACATATATACACGTACATATATACACGAGTGTGGTGGGGCAGGGGGAGGGGGAGGGGAAGTGCAAAGGGAGCAAGTCGAGGTGAAGTGAAAGGGAGGGGGAGATGAGGAAAAGGAGGTTTAGTCTGGGAAAGCCTCTTGGAGGAGGTGTGCCTTCCGTAGGGCTTAGAAGTGGGGAAGAGTAATCATTTGGGGAATTTGAGGAAGGAGGGTGTTTCAGGCCAGAGGTAGGACATGGGCCAACGGTCAGCGGCGAGGCCGTCGAGATCGAGACAGAGTGAGAAGGTTCGCACCACAGGAGCGGAGTGTGCGGGCTAGGATGTAGGAAAGAAAGGAGGTGAAGGAAGAAGAAGCAAGGGGTGGAGAGTTTTAAAACCAATGGTGAGGAGCTTTTGTTTGGTAGGGAGGTCTATAGGCGACCATTGGAGGTTTCTGAAGATGCAGGGATGACATGCCCAGAATGCTTCTGCGAAAAGATAATCCGGGCAGCAGAGTGAAGTGGTGAGTTGAGTGTTGGGAGATCAGAAAGAACACTGATGCAGTAATCCAGTCAGGACAGGATGAGCGATTGTACTCACGTGGTAGCAGTTTGGATGGAGATGAAAGGGCGGATCTTGGCGATGTTGTGAAGGCGAGACCGTCAAGATTTGGTGACGGATTGAATATGTGGGGTGAATGAGAGAGCGGAGTCAAGGATGACACCGAGATGGCGGGCTTAGAGAGACAGGAAGAATGGTTGTTGCGGCACACAGGGATGGGAAAGTTCAAGAGAGGGTTTGGGAGGGAAAATAAGGAGCTCAGTCTTGGATATGTTGACTTTGAGGTGGTGGGAGGACATCCAAGTAGAGATGTCCTGAAAGCCGGAGGAGACGCGAGCCAGGAAGGAGGGAGAGAGAGACCGGGGAGGAGATATAGATTTGGATGTCATCCGCATAGAGATGATCGTTGAAGCCGTGGGAGTGAATGATTTCTCCAGAGGAGTAAGTGTTGATGGAGAATTGAAGGGGACCAAGAACTGCACCTTGAGGGGCCCTTACGGTTAGGAGATGGAAGGGGGAGGAGGAGCCCGGCCCGCGAAGGAGACCGAGAATGAACGGACAGAGATATTGGAGGAGAACTGGGAGTGGACAGAGTCAGTGAAGCCAAGGTTGGAAAACTTCTTGAGGAGAAGGAGATAGTTGACAGTTTCAAAGGCAGCTGAGAGGTCGAGGAGGATTAGGATGCCGTAGGAACCATTGGATGTGGCAGGAAGGAGGTGCGTGACCTTTGAGAGGGCAGTTTCAGTGGAGTGAAGGGGTCAGAAGCCAGATGGCAGGGAGTCCAGGAGAGAGTTGGAGGAGAGGAATTCGAGGCAGCGAGTGCAGACGACTCACTCGAGGGGTTTGGAGAGGAAGAGTAGGAGGGAGGTGGGGCGATACCAGGAGGGGACTGTGGGGTCAAGGGAGTTTTTTTAGGAAGGGGGAGACATGGACATGTTTGAAGGCAGTGGGGAAGAAGCTATTGGAGAGTGAGTAGTTGAAGACAGTAGTTAAGGAAGGAAAGAGGGAAGGGGAGAGAGTTTTGACAAGGTGGGAAGGAAGGGGGTTTGATGTGCACGTGGAAGAGGTGGCACTTGACAGGAGGCAAGGAGATCACCTCTGAAGGTACTGCTGGGAAGAATGGGAAAGTTGAAAGGGAGGCCAAGAAGAGGAGGGTTGGGGTGGCCAGGGATTGGGGGGAGGAGGAGGAATTTTGGGGAGCTCACGCCTGGTGGTGGTAATTTTCTTCATTCATTTATTCATTCATTCAGTAGTATTTATTGAGCGCTTACTATGTACAGAGCCCTGTACTAAGCACTTGGAATGTACAATTTGGCAACAGATAGAGACAATCCCTGCCCAGTGACGGGAGAGACAGACGGCAGAGCAAAACAGAACGAAACAAAAGCAAGACAACATTGTCACGATAAATAGAATCAAGGGATGTACATCTCATTAACAAAATAAATAGGGTAATAAATAATATATACAAATGAGCACAGTGCTGGGGAGGGCGGAGGGAGAGGAGCAGCTAAAAAGGGGGCTCAGCTGAGGGGAAGTGAAGGGGAAAGGGGAAGGAGCAGAGGGTGGAGGGGGAGCAGAGAGAGAAGGGCGGAAGCTCAGTCTGGAGTAGATAAGCTCTCAGTAGGGCTTTAAAGACGGGAAGAGAGTTAGATTGGCGGACCTGAAGGGGGAGGGCAATCCAGGACAGAGGTAGGATGTGGGCCAGAGGTTGACGGCAGGATAGGCGTGAATGGGGGACAGTGAGAAGGTGAGCAGCAGAGGAGCGGAGTGTACAGGGTGGGCAGTAGAAAGAGAGAAGAGAGGTGAGTTAGGAGGGGACATGGTGATGGAGAGCTCTGAAGCCAAGAGTGAGGAGTTTTTGTTTCGTGTGGAGGTAGATAGGCAACCACTGGAGGTTTTTAAGGAGGGGAGTGACATGCCCAGAGCGTTTCTGTCGGAAGATGATCCGGGCAGCGGAATGAAGAATCGACTGGAGTGGGGAGAGACAGGAGGAGGGGAAATCAGAGAGAAGGCTGATATAATAATCCAGTCGGGATATTATGAGAGCTTGTACCAGCACGGTAGCCATTTGGATGGAGAAGAAAGGGTGGATCCTGGCGATACTGTAAAGGTGAGACCGGCAGGCGTTGGTGACAGATAGGATGCGTGGGGTGAATGAGAGAGCCGAGTGGAGGATGACACCGAGGTTGCGAGCTTGTGAGACGGGAAGGACGTGCCGTCCACAGTGACAGGGACGTCAGGAAGAGGACAGGGTTTGGGAGGGAAGATAAGGAACTCATTTTTGGACAGGTCGAGTTTTAGGTGGTGGGCAGACATCCAAGTGGAGACGTCCTGGAGGCAGGAGGACATATGAGCCTGAATGGGGGAGGAGAGAACAGGGGAGGAGATGTAGATTTGGGTGTCAAATGCATAGAGAAGATAGTTGAAGCCGTGGGAGCGAATGAGTTCACCAAGCGAGTGAATATAGATGGACAACAGAAGAGGGCCAAGAACCGACTCTTAATGAACCCCTATAGTTAGTGGATGGGAGGGGAAGAAGGAGCCCGCGGAGGAGACCGAGAATGAACGGCCAGAAAGATAAGAGGAGAACAAGGAGAGGACGGAGTTTGTGAATCCACCGTGAGATAAGGTGTGGATGAGAAGGGGATGGTCGCCAGTGTCAAAGGCACTGTGTCTTAATGAAGGAGGTGGCCGGATCCTTGGGGGCGAGGGATGGAGTACGAGGGTAGAGGCCGTGGGGGCGGGAGGGGAGAAGGAGAGGGGACTAATGACAGGAGGCCTGAGGAGGGAGTTAAACGTCTGGAACGACTGGGGTGAGAGTGATGGGCATGGGTGACTGTAAGGGAAGAGAAATAGTTTCGACGGGCCAAGGGGAAGGCAGAGTTAAGGCAAGAAGGAACAAACTTGAAGTGGAAAAGGTCGGCCCGATGTTTAGATTTCCGCCAGCAGCGTTCACTGGCTCGAGCATCAGAGCGAAGGAGAAGGACAGAGCAGGTGATCCAGGGCTGAGGGATAGTGGTGCGAGTGTAAGAAGGGATAGGGGAACGAGTGAGTTGAGTTGAGTAGAGAGGATGGTGTTGAGAGCACCGATTTGTTCATCAAGAGTGGGTAGAGTAGATATGTTGGCAAGGTGGGATGTGATGCTCTGAGAGAGATGGATGGAATCGCGAGAACAGAGGTCTCTCGGGGGAATAGTACAGATTTATGGGCAGGAGGAGTGTGAGAGAGAAGGCATGTGAGAAGGTTGGGGTCAGTGAGAGGGAATTCAGAGTTGGCAAGGGTAGAGATTGGGCAGTAGTTAGAGATGCTGAGATCGAGTGTGTGTCCAAGTTGGTGGGTGGGGGATATGGGGTGGAAGAGGAGGTCGGTGGAGTTGGGGAGTGATAGAAGGCAAATGGCAGAGGGGTTACCGGGTACATCTATGTGGATGTTGAAGTCTCCAAGGATCAAAATGGGCATGGAAAAAGAGGGAAGGAATGTGAGAAAGGGGTCAAGATGGTCGAAGACGTTGGAGGTGGGGGGTGGGGGGGCGGAGGGCGGCGGTAGAGGGCAGTGAAAAGAATCTGGAGGGGGTGGTAGAGGCGGATGATATGAGCTTCAGAGGAGGGGAAAGAGAGGGAAGGAGGAAGAGGGATGGTGTGAAAGCGGCACTGGGGCGTGAGACGGAAGTCAACACCTTCTCCTTTCCTAGTGAGTCTGGGGGAATGGGAGAAGGAAAGGCCTCCGCTGGGGAGAGCAGCAGGGGAGAGCATGTTGCCTGGGGCGAGCCAAGTTTCAGGGATGGCGAGTAGGAGGAGAGAACAGGACAGGAACAGGTCAAGGACGAAGGGGATTTTCTCCATGATGGAGCTGGGATTCCATAGCCTAGTCATTCATTCATTCATTCATTCATTCATTCAATAGTATTTATTGAGCGCTTACTATGTGCAGAGCACTGTCCTAAGCACTTGGAATGTACAATTCGGCAACAGATAGAGACCATCCCTGCCCAAAGACGGGCTCACAGTCTAAAGAGCGTTGCCGCCTCAGAAAGGGGGTGATTTGGATCCAGTATGAAGCTATCAGAAAGCCAAGAGGTAGAGCTACAGATTAGCAATAGGACGTTCTCCAAAAACACAGGAATTGAATCCTTTCCTTGCAGCTCCCAAAGGGGCACCAACAGTCTCTCCAGGAC
The DNA here is from genome assembly GCF_004115215.2 of Ornithorhynchus anatinus. Lineage (NCBI taxonomy): Eukaryota > Metazoa > Chordata > Mammalia > Monotremata > Ornithorhynchidae > Ornithorhynchus > Ornithorhynchus anatinus. The sequence goes on along the minus strand of NC_053178.1, from coordinate 493,800 downwards.
AAGAGGGAAGAACCATAGCGTCGACGAGATTATTATTATTAGTTTCGGTGATTACTCTATGCCAAGCACTGTCCTAAGCGCCATGGTAATCAGGTCAGACATGTCCTGCGAGCCCGATCCGGGTGAGGAAACAAAAGGGAGGGCAAACGGGTACTGACTCCCCATTTAACAGACGAGGACGCTACCCATAGAGAAATTTAAGTGACTCGCCCAAGGTCACAGAGCAGACGAAGGGCAGGGACGGGATCAGAACCCGGGTCCTCTGACTCCCAAGCTCATGCTCTGTCCACTGGGCCATACCGCTTTCCTTGTCGTCCTTTCCACCTTTCCAACTCTGAACCGGGCGGCCGCCTCTGCGAGTAGGAGTCTTTGCAACCTAAATGGGGCACAAGTGTCACTGCTTTCACGGAAGCACTTCATTTTCAATCAGTCGCCTGAATTTATTGAGCACTTACTGTATGCAGAGCCCTATATTAAGCGCCTGGGAGAGTATAACGCAGGAGTTGGGCAACGCTTTCCCTGCCCACAACGAGCCTAAGCTTTCCTTCTCGGAAAATGAACTCTTTCTAGTTTCTGTTTTGAAGGTCCGGGAAAACGCTGGTGTCGAACCAACTCAACTGCTGCGTCCGCACAACCTTTAATTCGTGGGAAAGCTGGATTCCCCTCCCCAACCCTCCCCCCCTCCACACACACACACAAATCCAACTCCCTGAGAAGTCCGGTCTGGCCATTTGCAAGCGATTCACTACATCAAACAGCTAGGCAGGAAAGTAAACAGGGAAGGTCTGGAATCCGGTCAGTCTCCTAGCATCGAAGCTGTGCTGGCTGCCACAAAGCTATGCTGGCGGGACGTGGGAGGAGTTATTAATTTAAGCAGTTTACCAAAAACGAGCAGAGTGTCCTAAAGGATAGAGTATGGGGCCCGCGAATCAGAAGGACATGGGTTCTAATCGCAGCTCTTCCACCTGCCTGTGATGTGACCTTAAGTCAAGTCACATCACTTCTCTGGGCCTCAGTTATCTCATCGGTAAAATGGAGATCGAGACCGTGAGGCCCATGCAGAACAGGGACCCTGTCCAACCCGATTCACTCGTACCTGCCCCGGCTCTTAGTACGGTGCCCGGCACATAGTAAATGCTTAACAAATGCCCTAATTATTACTATTATTATTACCGGGTGGAGAGCTGATGGTGGACAACCAGTCTTCTAGACATGAGCCCACTGTGGACAGGGATTTTCCGGTAAGGGCCAGGAGGGATAGGATAAGTGACTGGATTAACCTGTTAGCAGTTTGGTTGGAGAGGAAAGGGTGGATTTTGGCGATGTCGTGAAGATGACAACCGACCTGATTTAGTGATGGATTGAATAGGTGGGTTGAATAAGAGAGAGAGAAGTCCAGGAAAACCTCAAGGCTGGGAGCTCGTGAGACAAGAAGAATGGTGGTGCCGTCTACAGTGATGGGAAAGTCAGGAGGAGTGGGGGCAGAGGTTGGGGAGGGAAAGTAAAAAGTTCTATTTGAGGCATATTGGGTTTGAGGTGGCTGGAGGAAAATTAGAGATGACTTGAAAGCAGGAGGAAATGCCAGAGAGAGAGAGAGATCAGTGCTGGAGTTGTAGATTTGGTTATCATTCGCACAGAGGTGGGAGTTGATGCCATGTGAAGGAATGAGCTCTCCAAGGGAGTGGGTGTAGATGGAGAATAGAAGGGGACCCTGAACTGAATCTTGAAGGACCTCCCCGCTGTAGTTAGGGGGTGGGGGGAAGAGGAGGACCCCGTGAAGGAGACTGAGACTAAGTGACCAGAGAGATAGGAGGAGAACCGGGAAGAGACAGTGTCAGTGAAGCCGTGGTTGGATACTGTTTTGTTCATTCATTCACGCAGGCATTAATTCGTTCAGTCGTATTAATTGAGCGCTTACTGTGTGCACAGCACTGTCCTAAGCGCTTGGAAAGTACAAGGTAGCAATAATGAGAGACAATCCCTGACCATAATGGGCTTACAGTCTAGAGGAGGAGAGACAGATATCAGAACAAGTAAACAGGCATCAATATAAATAAACAGAATTGTAGATTTGTGCTGTGGGGCAGGGAGGGGAGCGAGCAAAGGGAGCAAGTCGAGGTGATGTGAAAGGGAGGGGGAGTTGAGGAAAAAGGAGGCTTACTCTGGGAAGGACTCTTGGAGGAGGTGCACCTTCAGTAGAGTTTAGAAGGGGGAAGAGTGATTGTTTGCTGGATTTGAGAAGGGGGTGGCCTTCCAGGCCAGAGGTAGGACGTGAGCTATGTGTTGGCGGCAAGACAGGGGAGATCGAGGCACAGTGAGAAGGTTAGCACTAGAAGAGCAGAGTGTACGGTCTGGGATGTAGACGGAGAGCAGGGAGGTGAGGTAAGAAGGGGCAAGGAGATGGAGAGCTTTAAAGCAAATAGTGAAGAGTTTTTGTTTGATAAGGAGGTTGATAGGCAACCACTGGGGTTTTCAGAGGATGAGGAGGTGACATGCTCAGAACGTGTCTTGGCAAAGATAATCCGGGCAGCAGAGTGAAGTATGGACTGGAGTGCAGAAAGGCAGCAGACTGGGAGGTCAGAAAGGAGGCTGGTGCAGTAATCCAGTCAGGATTAGGATACTACTAAAATGGTAGCAGTATGGATGGAGAGGAAAGGGCGGAGAGCGTCAGAATTTGGTGACGGATTGGATATGTGAGGTGAATGAGAGAGTCAAGTCAAGAATGACATCAAGGTGGCGGGCTTGTAAAACGGGAAGAATAGTTATGGCGTCTAAAGTGATGGGAAAGTTCAGGAAAGGACAGGGTTTGGGAGGGAAGATAAGGAGCTCAGTCTTGGACCTGTTGAGTTTGAGGTGGTGGGAGGATATCCAAGTAGAGATGTACTGAAGGCCAGAGGAGATGCAAACCTGGAAGGAGGGAGAGAGAGAACAAGGGAGGAGTTACAGATTTGGATGTTATCCGCATAGAGATGATAGTTGAAGCCGTGGGAGTGAATGACTTCTCCAAGGGAGTGAGTGCTGATGGAGAATAGAATGGGGGAGTCCGTGAAGCCAAGGTGAGATAAGGTGTGGAGGAGAAGGGGATGGTCGACAGTGTCAAAGGCAGCTGAGAGGTCAAGGAGGATTAAGATAGAAGTAGGAGCCATTGGATCTGGCAAGAAGGGGTTAATGGGTGACCTCTGAGAGAGCAGTGACCTCTGAGAAAGCAGTCTCGGTAGACTCTCAGACCACGTTAAAGGTCTGAAGAGAGGATGGAGCTATTCCTTCTAGGTCAGAGCAGGAGTCCCTGCCCCCTCGATCAGATCAGGGGCAGGGAATGGTGTCAGCCCACTTGACCTATATCATAGGAGAATGGAGTAGTGCCCAGCGACTGCCACAAAGGAGAATTTACTGCTGCTTTTCTTACAATCTGAACCTTCTATCCTGCGCTCAGCTCGGCTGTTGTACCAACCGTGTGTAAAGAAACTCTGCATTGCATGCAGCTGAGCTGGCCTTGGCTACTAAAGGAAACTCGACCCATCAAACACTGCTCCCTACTAATGCCAGTAGAAGCGGTAGTAGAAATGCACTTGTCCCTTAACCTACCCTTTTGAACCCAACTCAGGGAGTGTGAAGATTTCTCTGACATCACCTTGAAGGTTTTCTCTTCAATGATGTGCCACAGAGGGAAATGTGCCACCCTCTCATGGAAACCTTCAGGTGAGGTTTCCCTTTCCATTCCCTTTCCATCCATAAGACTCGATGACTTCGCCCAACTGTCCAACTCCTTCAAACGCCGGCACCAGCCCCTCCATTCTCAGTTATTCAGGTCAAATCGAAGGACTCCACTCACTGTTTCCACCTTGTTAAAATCCCATTCTTTGCTGACAAGTGCCACAAGGCACTATCCCAAGTGGCAATGCTACATGAATGGATGGTTACTAGGCTTAGATACAAGAAAGCTTAGGTCACTAAAGGTCTGCGTCATCCGTTAACTGAAGTGTGAGACTGGGGCCCGACCGTCTAGCAGCTTCCCACTGATGTAGCCCATGAGTCATGCTTTGGACTGCTTTGTTGCAGTGTCACCAATTAGAGTTGTGGAGGGGATAGAAAGGAGCCGTGGGTACATTGGCAGTCGATACCTCTCCCTTACCACATTTCATTCAGCCTTGCACTCCCGAAAGCAAAGGTGGCTGTGGGATGGGAGGATGGGGGAAGGAAGAAAGACACTAATGGAGCCAATTCATTTCCCCAGACATAATGGTACTGGCCAGTACAGTTGAAATAGCAACCCCGTGAGTTCACATGTAACGTAACTTTCTCTCTCTCTGTCTCTCATACCATTCTCACTCCAGAGCCTTGTTCCTTGAATTCTGAATCTGGGTAGTCCTGCCCGGATCGAGGACAGGGTGGGAGAATCTAACCAAAGTTTAACATCACAGTCAGTAACGATCCGGGCCAGAATGTTTTCTGTAACAGTGCTAGGTACGTAGTAAGCACTTAACAAATACCACTGTTATTGTTGTTATTCTGTCTCTGGGCAGAACCGAAGTCAGAAGGATTCCCGCAAATCTGAGCTGTGTTTCCTGACATACCCCATACCCCTTACCCGGCAGCCCAGCTGGGACTCAGTTGCTGAGAGTAGCCCACGGTAAAAAAAAAAATCCCGACGCTATGTACAGTAAGATCATCAGGAACACCTATGTGGATATTCAAGTATTCATCCCCAAGGTTGAATGTGGGCATGGAGAGAGAAGGAATGTGAGAAAGGGATCAAAGAGGTTAAAGAAGCTGGAGGTGGGATGTCGGGGGCGGTAGATGCCGGTTAGAAGAGTCTGGAGTGAGTGGTAGAGGTAGATGATATGAGTTTCGACGGAAGGGAAAGCAAGGTATAGGGGAGGTGGAATGGTGTGAAAGTGGCAGTGGGGAGCAAGAAGGAAGCCCACCCTGCCCCCTTCTCAGTGAGTCTGGGGGAGTGCGAGAAGGTGAGGCCGCCTCTGGAGATAGCAGCAGGGGAGACTGTGTCTTCTGGGGAGAGCGAGTTTTCAGTGACTGTGAGGAAGAGGAGTGACTGGTTCAGGAACTTGTCGAAGAAGAAAGGAAGCTTCCCCACGATGGAGCAGGGGTTCCCTCGGCTACCCTTGCCTGATGCTGTGGGTTGGAGTGATAAGTGAGGGGAGAGGAGGGATAAGGGAGGATAAGAGGAGGAGGAGGAGGGAGAAGGTGGGACAGCGTGAGGGGTGGAGAGGGCTTGGAGGGGAGAGGAGTGAGTTGATAGGGGCCGATAAAGGAGGAGAGGGACAGGATTTCAGGAATGGAGTGGGCAAGAGGTGTGGAGGCAGCGCAAGAGGTGGGGAGGAGTCGATTGGTGGTGAGTGGGGGAGATGTTGTAGGAGGAGAGGACTGGGATGGGCTGACAGGAGGCCGAGAATTGACCGTTCTTGGTGGGGTCGGGGAGGCAAATGACAGCAATATCAGCTTAATCCAGTCATGCCCAGAGAAGATGGTTGAATTGTCCTTGGGTCTTTGAGTGTGAAGATGCCAGTGTTTAGAGCAACGCTTAAGTCCAAAACAGAAGCCCTGACCTTCTCAGCCAAGTCCTTCCCCATCACTGTAACACGGCAACATCCTCTCTGTCTCACAAGCCCGTAACCTTGCTGATTCCCTTGACTAGTCTCTCTCATTTCATCTGCATATTTATTAATAATAATGATAATAATAATACTAATAATTGTCATATTTGTTAAGCACTCACTGTGTGCCAGGCACTCTACTAAGTGCTGGGATGGATGCAAGCACAGTCCTTGTCCCACATGGGGCTCACAATCTCCATTCCCCTTTTACAAATGAGGTAATTGATGCAGAGAGAAGTGAAGAGACTTGCCCAAAGTCACCTAGTAGACAAGTGGTGGAGGCGGGAGTAGAACCCAAGATCTTCTGATTCCTAAGTAGTAACAGTATCAGTAGTAGCAGTAGAACCAAAATATTAAAAATAAAAAGCAGCAAGAAACTAGACTCTTTCACTGGCAATGATACCTGCTCTGAACATGAGTATAAGAACTAGGGGAAAACGGTGGACAGGCTCTAAGACTAGTATCGACACTCACCTGCTCAGAGTACTCCCAGGCGCTGGGGGGGAGTCAATGCAAAACTACTACTGTAATTTTAGTACAGTGCTCTGTACATAGTAAGTGTTCAATAAATACTATTGAATGAATGAATGATTCTATCTACTGTGATTATATTATCTTGTGTTTGTATGTCTGTCTCCCCCAGTTAGACTGTAAGCCCGTCATTGGGCAGGGATTGTCTCTATTTGTTGCCTTAATTGTACATCCCAAGTGCTTAGTACAGTGCTCTGTACATAGTAAGCGTTCAATAAATACTAATGAATGAATGAATGAATGAATGAATGAATGAATCCCCGGCTCCCAAAGACCTGGCCCCCTACCTCATCAACAAAACTGATATTATCAAGCATGATCATCCAAAAATGTCCTGTGACTCTCTCAAGTCCCTCTTCTCTACTGCCCCTTCTTCAATTCTCCCTTCTTTCCCGGCAATATCTCTAAAGGAATCTCCTGCCATCTCTCAAAATCAACCCCCTCCACCTACGCATCGTGTCCCATTCCTTCACTCCTCATCAAAACACTTGGCCCCTCTCTTCTTCCCTCCCTATCATCTTCGACTAGTCACTCTACAAAGCCTTCTTCCCCACTGATTTCAAACATCCCCATATCTCCCCTACCCTTCCTTGGCCCCACAGTTCCCTCCAGTTATTGCCCCATCTCCCTCTTAATGATCCTTACCAAACTCCTTGAGTGAGTTGTCTACACCCACTGTCTCAAATTCCCTTCCTCTAATTCTCTCCTTGACACCCTCCATTCTGATTTGCAACCCCTTCACCCCACTGAAGCCACCCTCTCGAAGGTAAGCAATGATGTCCTTCTTGCCAAATCCAACGGCCTCTACTCCATCCTAATCCTCTTCAACCTCTCAGCTGCCTTTGACACTGTCAAAAACTCCCTTCTTCTGGAAATGTTAAACAACCTTGGCTTCACTCACACTGTCCTCTCCTGATTATCCTATGTCTTTGGTCACTCAGTCTCCGTCTCCTTTTTGGGCTCCTCCTCTGCCTCCTACCCCTTCACAGTAGGTATCCCTTAAGGTTTAGTTCTGGGTCCCCTTCTTTTCTCCATCTACATCCACTCTGTTGAAAAACTCATTCACTCACATGGCTTCAACCTCTGTGCTGATGACATCCAAATCTACATCTCCAGCCCTGATCTCTCTCCCTCTCTGCAGTCTCTCATTTCCTCCTGCCTTCAAGATATCTCTACTTCTATGCCCTCCCATCACCTCAAATGGAAAATGGCTAAAATAGAACTTCTTATCTTCCCACCCGAGCCCTGTCCTCCTGCTCACTTTCCCATCACTATGAAAGTACCACCATCCTTCCTGTCTCACAAGTCTTGGCATTATCCTGACTTCTCTCTCTTATTCAACCCACGTATTTAAGCTACCACTAAATCCTGTGAGTTTTACCTTCACATCATCATTAAAATCCACCCTTCCCTCCCCATCCAAACTGCTACCACATTAATGCAAGCACTGATCGTATTCTGCCTTAATTATTGTGTCAGCCTCCTTGCTGACCTCCCTGTCTCCTGTCTTTCCCCACTCCAGTCCATTCTCTGCTCTCCTGACAGGATCATTTTCCTTCAAAAACATACAGACCATGTTTCTCCACTCCTCAAGAAACTCCAGTGGTTGCCCATCCACCTCCGCATCAAACAAATATACCTCACCACTGACTTTAAAGCACTACGTTACCTTGACCCCTCCTACCTTACCTTGTTACTCTCCTACTATAACCCATCCCAGATGCTTTGTTCTCCTTATTCTAATCTTCTCACTGTAGCTCCATCTCACCTATCTCGTCACCGACCTCTTGCCCACATCCTACTCTGGTCCGGAATGCCCTCTCTCCCCCTCCCATCCTTTAACTGTTGAAGTTCTTCAAGGGTCAGTTCTTGGCCCTCTTCTGTTCTCCATTTACACTCATTCCCTTGGCGAACTCATTCGCTCTCACGGCTTTGACTACCATCTCTACGCAGACGACATGCAGATCTACATCTCCGCCCCTGTCCTCTCCCCCCTCCTTCAGGCTCGCATCTCCTCCTGCCTCCAGGATGTCTCCACGTGGATGTCGGCCCGCCACCTAAAACTCAACATGAGCAAGACTGAGCTCCTCATCTTCCCTCCCAAACCTGGTCCTCTCCCAGACTACCCTATCACCGTGGATGGCACGACCATCCTTCCCATCTCTCAGGCCCGCAATCTCGGTGTCATCCTTGACTCGTCTCTCTCCTTCACCCCACACATCCTATCCGTTACCAAGACCTGCCGGTTTCACCTTTACAATATCGCCAAGATCCGCCCTTTCCTCTCCACCCAAACGGCTACCTTACTGCTACGGGCTCTCGTCATATGCTGGCTAGACTACTGTGTCAGCCTTCTCTCTGACCTCCCTTCCTCCTCTCTGGCCCCGGTCCAGTCTATTCTTCACTCCGCTGTCCGGCTCATCTTCCTGCAGAAACGATCTGGGCCTGTCACTCCCCTTCTTAAACAACTCCAGTGGTTGCCTATCAACCTCCGCTCCAAACAAAAACTCCTCACTCTGGGCTTCAAGGCTCTACATCACCTTGCCCCTTCCTACCTCTCCTCCCTTCTCTCTCTTCCCTCCTACCGCCCACCCCACACGCTCCGCTCCTCTGCCGCCCACCTCTTCACCGTCCGTCGGTCTCGCCTATCCCACCGTCGACCCCTGGGCCACGTCCTCCCGTGGTCCCGGAACGCCCTCCCTCCTCACCTCCGCCAAACTGATTCTCTTCCCCTCTTCAAAACCCTACTTAAAACTCACCTCCTCCAAGAGACCTTCCCAGACTGAGCTCCTCTTCTCCCTCTACTCCGTCTACCACCCACCCTTCACCTCTCCTCAGCTTAACCCTCTTTTCCCCTCATTTCCCTCTGCTCCTCCCCCTCTCCCTTCCCATCCCCTCAGGACTGTATTCGTCCGCTCAACTGTATATATTTTCATTACCCTATTTATTTTGTTAATGAAATGTACATCGCCTTGATTCTATTTAATTTCCACTGTTTTTACGAGATGTTCTTCCCCTTGACTCTATTTATTACCATTGTTCTTGTCTATCCGTCTCCCCCGATTAGACCGTAAGCCCGTCAAATGGCAGGGACTGTCTCTATCTGTTGCCGACTTGTTCATTCCAAGCGCTTAGTACAGTGCTCTGCACATAGTAAGCGCTCAATATACACTATTGAATTAATATCAGACAAATACCTGCTCTCCCCCACTTCAAAGCCTTATTAAAGGCTCATCTCCTCCAAGAAGCTTTCTCTGACTAAGCCCTCCTCTCCCCTTCTCCCACTTCCTTCTACCTCACCCTGACTTGCTCCCTTCATTCATCCTCCCTTCCATCTCCTCAGCCTGTATGCATGTATCTGCAATTTACTTATTTATTTATTATGTATGTATTTATTTATTTATTTATGAATTTATTTATATTTTTATGTTAATGTCTATCTCTCCCTCTAGACTGTGAGCTCTCTGTGGGCAGGTAAGGTGTCTGTTTGTTGTTGTACTGTGCTCTTGGTACTGATGGTATTTGTTAAGTGCTTAGTATGTGTTAAGCACTGTTCTGAGCACTGGGGTAAATATAAGGTAATCAGGTTGGACACTGTCCCTCTCCCATGTGGGGCTCACAGTTTTGAGCCCCATTTTACAGTTGAGGTAACTGAGGCGCAGAGAAGTGAAGTGATTTACTCAAGTTGTCATGGCAGACAAGTGGGAGAGCTGGGAATAGAACCCATGACCTTTTGACTCTCAGGCGTTTACTCTATCACTATGTCCAGATGCTTCTCCCATTGCTGTATTGCTATACTGCACTTTCCAAGCAAATACAGTGCCCTAAAACATTTATTGGTTATTTTGCTTTACACTGAAAGGGAACATTGTATGTAGAATTAATTCTCTCAATAATACTACTAATAATAATTTTGGTTATTTGTTAGTGGCTTTACTATTGGCTGCAGAGCATTGTTCTAAAGTGCTGAGGTAGATTACAGGGTATTCAGGATGTCCACGTGAAGGCTCACAGATTACATCCCCTTTGACAGATGAGGTTACTGAGGACAGCACAGAAAGGTAAGTGACTTGCCTACAGTCACACAGCTGACAAGTGGCAGAGCTGGGTTTCGACTCATGACCTCTGACTCCCAAGCCCATGTACCTTTCCCATTGAAGCCACGCTGCTTTCTGCCGATTCATGGAAGTTATTTGTGAAGAGTGTTTTTTTGAGAACTTCTGTTCAAAAAAACATTAGTCAGAGTTCTAGGAGAGGTAAGGAAGGTCAACAGTCAAGAAATTGCATTGCCCCTCTAAGTTGGGGGCCTTGATTCTGATTTACCATAAATATATTGTCTTGTTTTTGTTCGCATCTATTCTCCCGCCGCATTTAGACTGTTAAACCTCGTCACTGGGCAGGATTGTCTCTGGTTGCGACCCCGATGGGGGGCTTAGCATTCCCAAGTGCCTAGTACAGTGTTTCTGCACATAGCTAAGCTCTCAGAATATGCTTATTGAATGATACTGATATGAAGTGATGAATAAATGAGCGCAACTATCACTGTGCGATGGTAGAAGCTGTGAACTATCACTTTTCTCCTTTCTCCCCCGTACCCTGCATTCAATATCTCCAGGCTTTCCTGCTGGAAGTATTATGGGTCCACTCAGAACTAATCAATAAACTCAAGATACTCTTTAATGTTTATGACTACACTTCGCTGAGTGCAGAGCATCTGCCACTTAAGACGGTCGACTAGTGTCCAAAGGCAGCTGAGAGGTCAAGGAGGATTAGGATAGAGTAGAAGCCATTGGATTTGGCAAGAAGGAGGTCATGGGTGACCTTTAGAGAGAGCAATTCTCGATAGAGTGGAGGGGACGGAAGCCAGATTGGAGGGGGTCCAGGAGAGAATGCGAGTTAAGGAATTCTAAGTAGCGAGTGTAGACAACTCGTTCTAGGAGCTTGGAAAGGAAGGGTAGGCGGGAGATAGGGTGATAACTGGAAGGGGAAGTGAGGTCGAGAGAGGGTATT
>NC_053178.1:337228-482547 GCF_004115215.2 Ornithorhynchus anatinus | reverse complement strand
TTCTCACACCCAAAATATGATGAGGACCTTAATCCCAACCCGTTCACACGATCTTTAAAACAGAACGGAGGTAGCTTTTTTCCGGTTACCGTCAGGGACTTTTCTTCATTCAGCAGAGGCTAAGTGGGCCTCTAATAGTTCTTGGGCTTTTTAGCGTTACCGTTCTTGTAACTCGCTGAGTTGTTGCCCGGGAAATCGAGTTATCCTCTGCCCTGGATGTTCCCTCTTCACCTGTCCCCGGTGGAAATCCTTGCCTCCCCTCAGATTCCTCCCATCGACCTGGATCCCGAATCCTGGTCCCGATCCTGGTCCATCTCCGAATCGTACTGCCAATACGTCCACTGGGGTAAGAACATTCGGTCGGGCTTGTTCTAATGATTGCTTTACTCAGGGTTCTAGGTCTTTCCCAATTTGGCCACTCGTTCCTTTAATATTTGGGAGTTGGCTCGCCAGGCGGCGCAGTCTCTCTCAGCCTCCCCTCTCATTTTCCAGTGAGCGCGAGGCGTTCATGGAGAGAATTAGTCTCCCTTCGCCTTGTGGACAGGGCGAAAAGGAGGCGGCTTCTCATGGCCTCCCATTCCCTTCCTAAATTTTAGCTTTGCGGCTTTCCACCAGGCTTCTATTTCTCCATTTAGGGTTTCCTGATTTCCCCAGGCTCCCTTCAACCCCTCATTGTCCCGTCTAACAGTGATCCCGCTGTTCCTCTTCATAAGATCCTACCATGCTTTACTCAGGGTGCCCATCTCTCCACTCGTCCGTGAGGTCTAGTTACGGTGCGTTCCGATGGGGGCTTCCGAGACACGAGCATCCCACTTCCGACACAATAATGACAGGTCTCGAGTGGCTAACTTTTTACCTGAAATTACATTAGAGGGCTCATGTGTTGTGGTTCCCGAGGGAGTGCTCACCACGACTTAGTTTGAAACTGGATACTTTAATACGCAGAACACAATTAACAGGACAATCAAAGATCCAACTATAAAGCAACAAACAGCTGTCCCCACTCAAACCAGGCGGGATGATCAGTCCCGTCCTGTGCTTCGGGCCGTAACGAGCCGGACCGGCATGGGCGACCCCGGCGTAAGAGGTGCCTTGGGCTCGGGCTGTCCCTGCCTCCCCTTCGGAAGACGGTGAGCAGCAGCCTGGGTCTCGTTCCACTCCTCTTATTCAATACTTGTAGACCATAACACCGAGCTTCTTCTGGGTGAGCCCCTACTAATTACTACCTAAAGTTGGCTCGGGTTAGGCAGTTGGGGATGGCAGTGTAGCTGCCCTGCTTCTCCAGTTTTCCTTTCTTCCTCGTTACCCTTTCTTCTCAATTCGCTAAGCTCGGCAGGATGCGGGTAAGGAGACAGTTGGGAACCTTGTTTGTTGGGAGAGTTAGTTTAGGAAGTAGAGGAGGAGTCGAGTTAATGGAGAAAGGAGTTAGTCACAAGAGAGGGTCCAGGGGTCCGCTATGTCACAGGAGTTAGTCTCAAGAAGGTGGGTCAGCGGTCGCACTCATGGCGGGGGATTCCTTGTTTGGCCCATCTTCCTTTCCACACCCCACAACGAGTTTACAGTCCCAGAGCGGGAAGAGGGGGATTAATGTGGTAGCAGTTTGGATGGAGTGGAAAGGGCGGGTTTCAGCAGGGTGTTAAAAGATTTGCCCGACAGGATAGTGGCAGAGTGCGAATGTGTGGGTTGTATGGAGGGAGGGGCGTCAAGGTTAACGCCGAGGTTAGGGGGCTTGTGAGGCAGGAAAGGATGCTGATGCCTCCTAGAGTGATGGGAGAGTCACACGGGGTTAGGACAGGCTCTGGGGGTGGGAGACAGAGGAGTTTTGTTTTGGACATGTTTCGTTGGGACGTGATGGCTGGAAATTCAAGAAGAGATGTTCAAGGCAGGGGGCAATGCCTGGACTGCCAGGGAAGGGAGAGAGATCAGGGGCTGGAGATGGAGACATAGGAATCATCAGCACAGAAGGCGGTAGTTGAAGACATAATAATACTAATGATAGTGATGGTATTTGTTAAGCGCTTACTGGTGTGCCAGGCAACTGTACTTAGCGCCGCGGCGGATACCAGCAAATCGAGCTGGGCACAGACCCTGCCCCATGTGGGGCTCATGGTCTTCAAACCCCCATTGTGCAGGTGAAGAGACCTGAAGGCACCGAGATAATATAATAATAATAATAATAATAATAACAACTAATGATGGCATTTGCTAAGAGCTTACTATGTGCCAAGCACTGTTCTAAGCACTGGGGAGGGTGGGGAATACAGGGTGATCAGACCCGTGGGCTCTTAATCCCATTTTACAGATGAGGTAACAGAGGACAGAGAAGTTAAGTGACTTGCCCAAAGTCACCCAGCTGACAACGCAGAACAGGGATTGACCCCATGACCTCTGACTCCAAGCCCGTGCTCTTCCCACTGGCACGCTGCTGCCCTAAAGAGAAGTGAAGTGACTTGTCCGAGGTCACACAGCAGACAAGCAGCGGAGCCGGGTTTACAGGTGGCCGAGCGAGGGGAGCAAATGAGCAAATGTAGATTTGAGAATAGAAGGAGTCAGAGGTCGTGGGGTTCTAATCCTGCTCCGCTGCTTGTCAGCTGGGTGACTTTGGCAAGTCACTTAACCTCTCTGTGCTCCGTACCTCATCTATAAAATGGGGATTAAGACTGTGAGCTCCCATGTGGAAACAACCTGATTACCTTGTATTCTTCCCCTTGGCGCCCCCCTTCTCGCCGTCCCCCGCCCGCCCCCCGCACCCAAGCCCTTAACACAGTGCTGGCACAGATGGTAAGCCCTTAACAAAAGCCATTATTATTATTACATTATTATTAATTATTATTAAATAAGGAGACCCCGAACTGAACCTTGAGAGATGCCCACAGTTACGGGGAGGGAGGCGCAGGAGGAGTACGCGAGAGGTAGAGGGAGAATGAATGGCCAGAGAGCTAGGTGGAGAACCAGGAGAGGAGAGTGTGTCAGTGACGTGTGAATGGGCTAATGGTTCCAGGAGCAGGGGGCAGTGGTGTGGTCGACAGTGCCCAGGTACCTGAGAGGTGGCCTAGAGGAATGCAGCCCGGGCCTAGGAGTCAGCAGGACCAGGATTCTAATCCCGACTCAGCCATTTGTCTGCTCAGTGACCTTGGGCAAGTCGCCTCACTTCTCTTGCCTCAGTTACCTCATCTGTAAAATGAGATTAAGACCGTGCTCCCCGTGTGGTTCAGAGACTGTGTCCAACCCAATTCTCTTGCTCCACCCCAGCACTTAGTAGAGTAATCTGGCACATCGGAAGGGGCTTAACAAATGCAAAATTACTGTTAGGATGGAGTAGAAGCCGTTGGATTTAGCAAGAAGGAGGTCATTTGTGACCTGGGGGAGGACTCCTTCTGTGGAGTGAAGCGGGGTGGACAGCCAGTCCGGGAGATGATTGGAGGAGAGGAATTTGAGACGGGCGGGCATAGGCAGCTCTCTCAAGGGATTTGAGAAGAATGGTAGGAGGGGAGGTGAGGTGAGGTGAGTAGGAGGAATGGTGGCTGTGGTGGGGTGTAGGGGCGGCGGAGAGGAAGAGGAGGCGATAGCTGGAGGGAGCCGTGGGGTCATGGAAAGGTTTGCTGTGGGTGTTGTTTGGGTTTGGGTTTTTTTTTTTCTTTTTTTAATGTTGTTTTCTTTTGGTTTTCGTTTTTGACTTTTTTTGTTTGTCTGTTTTTAAGAAAAAGGGAGACATGAACATGTTCTAAAGCCGTGCGGAAAAAGTCACTGGAGAACAAACAGTTGAAGATGGAGGTCGGGGGAGGGCAAGTGTTCTGATATAGGTGCCAAGGGTGGGGACCGGAGACGCAGGTGGAGGAGGTGGATTTTGAGAGAAGGCAAGAGATCTCCCTTTGAGATACTGCTGGAAGGATGGGAGAGTTGAAGAAGGGGCAGGAGGAGATTTTTCGGGAGATCCCGCCTGAGCATTTAATTTTTCTCAGATAAAGTAGGTAGGCTGGTCTTTTGGGGCATGAGGTGGGGACGTGGAGGGGGACGGAGACGGGAAGCGGGGGTGGGGGCTTGAGGGGGAACAAGGGGCGAGGCAACGGGTATGGGTATCAATAAGGAAGAGAAATAATTTTGCCAGGCAGAGGAGCGGGCAGAGGTAAAACTCGCAAGGAGAACTTGAGGCAGAACGAGGTCGGGCGGATATCTAGATTTCCACCGGCAGTGCTCTGCGGCTCTTGCACAGAGCGAAGGTAGCCGACTGAGGAGGTGATCCAGGCTGTGAGGGTAGTGGCAACGAGATTGACGAAGGAATCGGGGAGCGAATACGTCCAGTTCAGTGGAGAGGGTGGTGTTCAGGGCATCACTTCGGTCATCAAGGGAAGATAGTTTGGGTATGGAGCCTAAATGGGTAATGAGATGCCGGGAGAAACAAGCACCGCATCATAGACGTGGCATGAGGAAGGGTGGGCGTCCTACCCAAAAGGTTGGCGGGAAAGGGCACCCTTGGGTTTGGCGTCTCCGGACGGCTTTGTGCCTGGCCCACACTTTGCCATGCTAGCGGGAGGAGGACGGCCCAGGCAGAGAGAGCCCGGACCCGGGGAGCCAGAGGACCTAGGTTCTAATCTCGGCTCTGCCTCTTCCCTGTTGCGTGACCTTGGGCAAGTCGTTTGGCTACTCTGTGCTTCAGTTCCCTCATCCCCGAAATGGGGATTCCAATACCTGTTCTACCTGTGGGACCTGATCAGCTTGTAGCTTGCCCAGCACTTAGTGTGGTGCTTGGCCTATAGTAACGCGCTTAAGAAATAGCCCCTTATTTTCAGGAAGGAGGTTGATGTTGAAGTTTGGTGAGGACGCCGAGCAGCTCCGGGGAAGGCTCGATCTGGC
This sequence comes from Ornithorhynchus anatinus, assembly GCF_004115215.2. NCBI lineage: Eukaryota > Metazoa > Chordata > Mammalia > Monotremata > Ornithorhynchidae > Ornithorhynchus > Ornithorhynchus anatinus. Next base: position 477,693 of record NC_053178.1, on the reverse strand, counting down.
TCCCACGCCCCCTTTGGAACTTCGGTGGCCGAATGAGGCAGTCCCCAGTTCCGCCATTAACTTGGGGCTCCCAGAAGCCAAGTTGAACCTGGCCAGGTGGGCAGGCTTTCTAGCCCCACCCGTCTGCTCTCCTGGCTGCGGTTTTAAGGAAAGAGAGGGGCCTGGGGGTTGGGTGAGAGGATGCAAAGTGTTTGCTACCCAAGAGGGCCAGGGACAACTCCCTACCCTGTCTCGACTTCCGAGGGAGAATCTGTTGATGGGAAACCACGTGGCCCAGTGGGCCTGGGAATCCGAAGACCTGGGCGTGGTGAGGAAGAGGAACTCCATCTTCCAACGCAGAAGCCGTTTCCTCAGAGACTATGTTTGACCCAGGGAGCAATAGGGTCAAAGGAAGATTTGGGGGGAGAAACTGTTTGATCTTGCTGATAAGCTGAAGGGGGACCTGAATTGTTGAAGAGAAACTGCATGAGCTTGCTGAAAAGTTTTGAGGAGGAACCTGAACTGCTGAGGAGAGACGGCATTGTTTTCCAGAGGGGGTCGAGGAGTCCCGAATTGCCCCGCTGGACGGGAGAAAGACAGACGGATGGAAAGACAGTCAAGGGATAGGCGTGGGGGTAGGGAGGGTAGCCGCCTCGCCTCCGCCCGCCTCCTCCCCCCAAGCCTCTCCCCTCCCACTCCGGCTTTTCCCGATAAAGAACTGAAGGCTGCTGGCAATCTGAAGAGCCAATCAGAACTCCCGCTGCAACGTCCCCCGCGAAACAACGGATAAAAGGGGGAAAGAACTGGTCCACAGCACGGCGGCGAAACCGACCCAAGCCAAGACACCTACGGCGTGGCCGCGGCCAAAACCTTCCTAAGACAAGCACGGAAACACCTACTGCGGCCGCGGCCAAAGCAACTGAGGCTTGAAACCAGGGCGACTTGCGCGGGCGGCCTGACTCCTTGAAACTCCTCCGATGTGGAATCGTCTGCAAGACTTGGGAAACCTGTTGAATAGGTAGCTATTCTGTGTCTCTCTGTGAATGGGTGTGTGTCAGTGAGTGTGTGTGATGAGTGAGTAGGGTTGTGTGTGGGGTGGGGGAAGCGTGAGTCGCTTGACTTCTCAGTGCCTCAGTTTTCTCGTCTGAATAATGGGGACTTCATCCTCCTATTCAGACTGGGAACCCAGTGTAGAACCTGATTACCTTTGCATCTACCCAAGTGCTTAAATGGAGTGCCCGGCAAGTGGTAAAGGCTTAACAAATACCTCAGTCCTATTATTATTACCATCACCATCATCAGAGTATTTAGTAGTACCATCAGCATCACCACCACCAACCACACCCTCCTCCTCCTCCTCCTCCTCTTCCTCCTCCTCTTCCTCTTCCTTCCCCTCCTCCTCCTCTTCTCCTCCTCCTCATCCTTCTTCTCCTCCTCTTCCTCCTTCACCTACTCCTCCTCTTCCTCCTCCACCGCCTCCTCTTCCTTCTCCTCCTCATTATTATTAACATGATCATTATTCTTATTATTACTGTGAAAGAGCCTCTGCTCGGGTCCCAGCAGGGACCTGACCGACCGGCTTCCCACAACTTCATCTTCGAGATGCCCACAGCTGTAAACACCCTGGGCATGGGGACACCTAGAATCGAATCCTCTACCTCTCCCCACCTTTCTTTCCTGGGGCTTGTCCAAAATGGTTCCCCAAACAGCTGCCTCCCTCAAACCACCACAGGCTGCTGAAGGAGAAACCCTGACTAGAAGGCCGAGAAAACCCTGGCCCCTGCAGAAGCTGCAAGTGGGTGCCCCCGTCCTGCCTCACCTCACTTCTCTCCTTCTACAACCCAGCCCACACACTTTGCTCCCCTAGCACTAACTTCCTAACTGTGCCTCCATCTCTCCTGTCTCACCAGGAAGGCCTGGCCCAGGTTCTGCTTTCTGGACTCGAATGCCCACCCCCTTCTAATCTGATGGACAATTACTATGCCCCCTTCCAAAGCTGGAAGCGAGGTGGGCCAGGGACCCAGAGGCCACTCCGGGCAGGGCGGAGTTGCGGAGCAGCCAAGGAGAGGCTGGGAAGGAGGAGACAATGGGAAGGATGGAGGGCGGGAGGTGAGATGGGAGACTGGACTGAAAGAAAAAGAGAGCAGAAAAGGGGATGGTGGGGAGGCTGTTTCTATCTGTAGAGGGAGTGAGGATGTTGGGGCAGCAGGTTTCTTCGATCACGTAGGGATGGAGGATCTAGTTCTAGTGTGGGGGGGTGGGGAGATTGGTTCCATAGTATGCGGGGTGGATGGAGCGAGCTTGGAGCATGAGGGTGTGGTGGAAACTGACTCTACATTGTGCAAAGATGGGGAAGATTAATTGCAGAGTATGTGGTGGGCGGCTGTGGGGAGACGGGTTCAATGCTAGAGTTTGAGGGTGCGGGAAAATTTCGGCATCGCTAAAAGCCATCCTTTCCTCTCCATCCTAACTGCTACCACGTGAATCCCATCACTCATCCTGGATTACATTGCCTGGATTACTGCATCAGCCTCCTTGTTAATCTCCCAGCCTCCTGTCTCTCCCCACTCCAGTCCGTACTTCACTCTGCTGCTTGGATCATTTTTCTACAAAAACGGTCAGGACATATCCCCCAGCTCCTCCCAAAACTCCAGGGGTTGCCCACCCACCTCCGCATCAAACAAAAACTCCTCACCATTGCTTTAAAGTCCTTCACCACTTTGCCCCCTCCTGCCTCACCTCACTTCTCTCCTTCTACAACCCAACCCACCCACTTTGCTCCTCTAGCGCTAACTTTCTAATAATAATAATAACGATGGTATTTGTTAAGCGCTTACTATGTGCCAAGCGCTGTTCTAAGCGCTGGAGTAGATACAAGACAATCAGGTTGTCCCACATGAGGCTCACAATCTTAATCTCCATTTTACAGATGAGGTCACTGAGGCCCAGAGAAGTGAAGCGACTTGCTCAAAGTCGCACAGCTGAGAAGTGGCAGAGCCGGGATTCGAACCCACGACCTCGGACTCCCAAGCCCGGGCCCTTTCCATTGAGCCGCGCTGCTTAACTGTGCCTCCATCTTCCCTGTCTTGCCGCAGAGACCTGGTCCAGGTTCTGCCTCTGGCCTCGAACGCTCTCTCTCCTCTGATCCGAGGGACAACTACTGCCCCCCTTTCAAAACCTTACTGAATGTACATCTTCACCAAGAGGCCTCCCCAGATTAAGCCCCCCTTTACTCTTTGCCACTTCCCCCTCCCAGCCCCACAACACTTATGTACGTATCTGTAATTTTATTTATTTGTATTGTTGTCTGTCTCCCTCCTCCTTTCACACCCCCAAAACACACACACACACACACACACACACACACTCCGGTCTAGACTGTAAACTCGTTTCGGGGAGGGAATGTGTCTGTTTATTGTTGTACTGTGCTCGCCCAAGCGCTTAGTACAGTGATCTGCACACATTAAGCGCTCAGTAAATACGATTGAATGAATGAAGAGTACTAGTGTGCGAGCTTGGTTCCAGAGTATGGGGTGAAGGGGAGACTGGTTCTAGAGTGTGGGGAATGGGTGGGTGTGGGGTGTGGAGGGGGAGGTGGAGGAGGGGAAGGGGTGGGGAGATTAACTCTAGAGCGTATGAGAATGAGGATCCAGCTGTCTTCCTGGATCAAGGCCTCTTGGGTAGGGCCCTCTTCTGGAAAAGGGACTAAAACAGTACCACAACTGTTAGACACTGGCTATATTGTCAGGTTTCGCGGTGCAGCCTCTCCCCCCACTGGCCCATGGCCCTCAGAATCCAGATAAAGAGAGGAGGGGGGTGAGATCCAGCCAGGGAGCAGTTCTCCGGACCACACTGAGCCCTGCTAACAGCGAGGGAGGGGAGGTGCTAGAAACAGTCCAACAATCCACCGCAGTCATTGGGTGCTCACAGCGGGCAGAGCACGTACTGTAAGAGCTTGGGAGAGTGCGCTACAACGGAATCAGCAGATCCGTCCCCTGCCGGCAAGGAGCATACAGTCAAGAGGGGGAGACAGGGATTAATATGAATAAATAAGTACTTTATAATACATGATTTAAAGATATGACTAACTCCTCGTATCCCCACCCTACTGGCCCTCCCGCCCTCCTTTCATTGTTCAGTAGAGCAACAGACAGACTCAGCCTTTGCCCAAGATGAGCTTCCAGTTTCGAGGGTGCGGGCAGCAGAGGTGGGGAGGGGAAGAAGTACTTCAGTACAAGTAAATAGGTTATAGGTTTTAGCTAGGCATATAAGTGCTGTAGAGCTGAGAGCCGGGATGAAGAAAGGGAGGAAGGCAGGGTGATGCAGAAGGGGATGGGAGAAGAGATAAGGAAACAGCATGGCTTAGTGGCAAGAACACGGGCCTGGGAATCAGAATGTGTGGGTTGTAATCCTGACTTTGCCACACATCTGCTGTGTGACCTTGGGCAAGCCGCCTAACTTCCCTGTGCCTCAGTTACCTTATCTGTAAAACAGGGATTGAGACTGTGAGCTCCACATGGGACGACCTGATTACCTTGTGTCTTCCTGAACGCTTAATTCAGTGCTTGGCACATAGTAAGCGCTTACCAAATGCCATAAGTACTGTTAATGAGGGCAAAGTCAGGGAAGGGGCCTTGGAGGGAATGTGCCTTCAGTAAGGCTTTGGTGTATGTGGTGGAGGGAAGGGGGGATGGGTTGGGGGAGAGTCATCACTTGTCGGATCTACCGAGGGAGGGCGTTCCAGGCCAGAGGCTAGGTGTGGACAAGAGGTCGGCGGTGGGATAGATGAGATTGAGGTAGAGTGAGAAGGTTAGCATTTAGAGGAGCAGAGTGTGTGGGTTGGGGAGGTGTGTAGGAAAGTAGCGAGGTGAGGTGGGAGGGGGCAAGGCGATTTGAGTGCTCTAAAGCCAATGGCGAAGAGATTCTGTTTGATGTGGAAGTGGAGGAGCAACCACTGGAGGTTGTTGAGGAGTGGGGATAGATGGCCTGATCGTTCTGGTAGTAAAATGATCCGGCCAGAAGAGTGACGGTTGGACTGGAGGTGAACAACGGGGCTCACCTCATTGCCCCCTTGTACTCCAGTAACCCTTGTAATCCACTAATCTAGGTGGAATGGCATGTGATAGGATTAATCTGCTAACAGTTTGGAAGGAAAGGAAAGGGTGGATTTGGGTGATGTCTTGAAGGCGGCCCCGACAGAATTTAGTGATGGATTGAATATGTGGGCTGAATGAGAGAGAGGAGTCCAGGATAATGCCAGGATTGGGAGTTTGTGAGACAGGAAGAACGGCGGTGCAATCTACAGTGACGGGAAAGTCAGGAGGAGAGAGGGCAGAGGTTGGGGAGGGAAGAAAAGAAGTTCCATGTTAAGCATTTCGGATCGAGGGGGCTGGAGGACAGCCTTGTAGAGATGACTTGAGAGCAGCAGCAAATGTGAGAGGGAGGGAGATCAGGACTGGAGCTACAGATCTGGGAATCATCCATGCAGAGGTGGTAGTTGATGCTATGTGAGCGAATGAGCTCTCCAAGGGAGTGGGTGTAGAAGGAGAATGGAAGGGGACCCCTAACTGAAACTGGAAGGACACTCTCCCACCTCCCCCACCCACACCCACCCACACCCACACACATACGCAGTTCAGAGGTGGAAGGCAGAGGAGGAGCCCGCGAGGGAGATTGAGAATGAGTGCCAGAGAGATGGGAAGAAATGCAGGAGGAGACAGTGACAGTGAAGCCGAGGTTGGATAGTGATTTATTTATTCATTCATGCATGCATGCATGCATTCATTCATTCAATCGTATTTATTGAGTGGTTACTGTACGCAGAGCCCTGTACTAAGTGCTTGGAAAGTACAATGCAACAATAAAGAGAGACAATCCCTGCCCATCAGGGGCTTACAGTCCCGAAGAGGAGAGACAGACGTCAAAACAAGTTAACAGCCATCAATATAAATAAATAGAATGAAATATATACACGTACATATATACACGAGTGTGGTGGGGCAGGGGGAGGGGGAGGGGAAGTGTAAAGGGAGCAAGTCGAGGTGAAGTGAAAGGGAGGGGGAGATGAGGAAAAGGAGGTTTAGTCTGGGAAAGCCTCTTGGAGGAGGTGTGCCTTCCGTAGGGCTTAGAAGTGGGGAAGAGTAATCATTTGGGGAATTTGAGGAAGGAGGGTGTTTCAGGCCAGAGGTAGGACATGGGCCAACGGTCAGCGGCGAGGCCGTCGAGATTGAGACAGAGTGAGAAGGTTCGCACCACAGGAGCGGAGTGTGCGGGCTAGGATGTAGGAAAGAAAGGAGGTGAAGGAAGAAGAAGCAAGGGGTGGAGAGTTTTAAAACCAATGGTGAGGAGCTTTTGTTTGGTAGGGAGGTCTATAGGCGACCATTGGAGGTTTCTGAAGATGCAGGGATGATATGCCCAGAATGCTTCTGCGAAAAGATAATCCGGGCAGCAGAGTGAAGTGGTGAGTTGAGTGTTGGGAGATCAGAAAGAACACTGATGCAGTAATCCAGTCAGCACAGGATGAGCGATTGTACTCACGTGGTAGCAGTTTGGATGGAGATGAAAGGGCAGATCTTGGCGATGTTGTGAAGGCGAGACCGTCAAGATTTGGTGACGGATTGAATATGTGGGGTGAATGAGAGAGCGGAGTCAAGGATGACACCGAGATGGCGGGCTTAGAGAGACAGGAAGAATGGTTGTTGCCGCAAACAGGGATGGGAAAGTTCAAGAGAGGGTTTGGGAGGGAAAATAAGGAGCTCAGTCTTGGATATGTTGACTTTGAGGTGGTGGGAGGACATCCAAGTAGAGATGTCCTGAAAGCCGGAGGAGACGCGAGCCAGGAAGGAGGGAGAGAGAGACCGGGGAGGAGATATAGATTTGGATGTCATCCGCGTAGAGATGATCGTTGAAGCCGTGGGAGTGAATGATTTCTCCAGAGGAGTAAGTGTTGATGGAGAATTGAAGGGGACCAAGAACTGCACCTTGAGGGGCCCTTATGGTTAGGAGATGGAAGGGGGAGGAGGAGCCCGGCCTGCGAAGGAGACCGAGAATGAACGGACAGAGATATTGGAGGAGAACTGGGAGTGGACAGAGTCAGTGAAGCCAAGGTTGGAAAACTTCTTGAGGAGAAGGAGATAGTTGACAGTTTCAAAGGCAGCTGAGAGGTCGAGGAGGATTAGGATGCCGTAGGAACCATTGGATGTGGCAGGAAGGAGGTGCGTGACCTTTGAGAGGGCAGTTTCAGTGGAGTGAAGGGGTCAGAAGCCAGATGGCAGGGATTCCAGGAGAGAGTTGGAGGAGAGGAATTCGAGGCAGCGAGTGCAGACGACTCACTCGAGGGGTTTGGAGAGGAAGAGTAGGAGGGAGGTGGGGCGATACCAGGAGGGGACTGTGGGGTCAAGGGAGTTTTTTTAGGAAGGGGGAGACATGGACATGTTTGAAGGCAGTGGGGAAGAAGCTATTGGAGAGTGAGTAGTTGAAGACAGTAGTTAAGGAAGGAAAGAGGGAAGGGGAGAGAGTTTTGACAAGGTGGGAAGGAAGGGGGTTTGATGTGCACGTGGAAGAGGTGGCACTTGACAGGAGGCAAGGAGATCACCTCTGAAGGTACTACTGGGAAGAATGGGAAAGTTGAAAGGGAGGCCAAGAAGAGGAGGGTTGGGGTGGCCAGGGATTGGGGGGAGGAGGAGGAATTTTGGGGAGCTCACGCCTGGTGGTGGTAATTTTCTTCATTCATTTATTCATTCATTCAGTAGTATTTATTGAGCGCTTACTATGTACAGAGCCCTGTACTAAGCACTTGGAATGTACAATTTGGTAACAGATAGAGACAATCCCTGCCCAGTGACGGGAGAGACAGACGGCAGAGCAAAACAGAATGAAACAAAAGCAAGACAACATTGTCACGATAAATAGAATCAAGGGGATGTACATCTCATTAACAAAATAAATAGGGTAATAAATAATATATACAAATGAGCACAGTGCTGGGGGGGGGCGGAGGGAGAGGAGCAGCTAAAAAGGGGGCTCAGCTGAGGGGAAGTGAAGGGGAAAGGGGAAAGAGCAGAGGGTGGAGGGGGAGCAGAGAGAGAAGGGCGGAAGCTCAGTCTGGAGTAGATAAGCTCTCAGTAGGGCTTTAAAGACGGGAAGAGAGTTAGATTGGCGGACCTGAAGGGGGAGGGCAATCCAGGACAGAGGTAGGATGTGGGCCAGAGGTTGACGGCAGGATAGGCATGAATGGGGGACAATGAGAAGGTGAGCAGCAGAGGAGCGGAGTGTACAGGGTGGGCAGTAGAAAGAGAGAAGAGAGGTGAGTTAGGAGGGGACATGGTGATGGAGAGCTCTGAAGCCAAGAGTGAGAAGTTTTTGTTTCGTGTGGAGGTAGATAGGCAACCACTGGAGGTTTTTAAGGAGGGGAGTGACATGCCCAGAGCGTTTCTGTCGGAAGATGATCCGGGCAGCGGAATGAAGAATCGACTGGAGTGGGGAGAGACAGGAGGAGGGGAAATCAGAGAGAAGGCTGATATAATAATCCAGTCGGGATATTATGAGAGCTTGTACCAGCACGGTAGCCATTTGGATGGAGAAAAAAGGGTGGATCCTGGCGATACTGTAAAGGTGAGACCGGCAGGCGTTGGTGACAGATAGGATGCGTGGGGTGAATGAGAGAGCCGAGTGGAGGATGACACCGAGGTTGCGAGCTTGTGAGACGGGAAGGACGTGCCGTCCACAGTGACAGGGACGTCAGGAAGAGGACAGGGTTTGGGAGGGAAGATAAGGAACTCATTTTTGGACAGGTCGAGTTTTAGGTGGTGGGCAGACATCCAAGTGGAGACGTCCTGGAGGCAGGAGGACATATGAGCCTGAATGGGGGAGGAGAGAACAGGGGAGGAGATGTAGATTTGGGTGTCAAATGCATAGAGAAGATAGTTGAAGCCGTGGGAGCGAATGAGTTCACCAAGCGAGTGAATATAGATGGACAACAGAAGAGGGCCAAGAACCGTCTCTTAATGAACCCCTATAGTTAGTGGATGGGAGGGGAAGAAGGAGCCCGCAGAGGAGACCGAGAATGAACGGCCAGAAAGATAAGAGGAGAACAAGGAGAGGACGGAGTTTGTGAATCCACCGTGAGATAAGGTGTGGATGAGAAGGGGATGGTCGCCAGTGTCAAAGGCACTGTGTCTTAATGAAGGAGGTGGCCGGATCCTTGGGGGCGAGGGATGGAGTACGAGGGTAGAGGCCGTGGGGGCGGGAGGGGAGAAGGAGAGGGGACTAGTGACAGGAGGCCTGAGGAGGGAGTTAAACGTCTGGAACGACTGGGGTGAGAGTGATGGGCATGGGTGACTGTAAGGGAAGAGAAATAGTTTCGACGGGCCAAGGGGAAGGCAGAGTTAAGGCAAGAAGGAACAAACTTGAAGTGGAAAAGGTCGGCCCGATGTTTAGATTTCCGCCAGCAGCGTTCACTGGCTCGAGCATCAGAGCGAAGGAGAAGGACAGAGCAGGTGATCCAGGGCTGAGGGATAGTGGTGCGAGTGTAAGAAGGGATAGGGGAACGAGTGAGTTGAGTTGAGTAGAGAGGATGGTGTTGAGAGCACCGATTTGTTCATCAAGAGTGGGTAGAGTAGATATGTTGGCAAGGTGGGATGTGATGCTCTGAGAGAGATGGATGGAATTGCGAGAACAGAGGTCTCTCGGGCAGGTTTATGGGCAGGAGGAGTGTGAGAGAGAAGGCATGTGAGAAGGTTGGGGTCAGTGAGAGGGAATTCAGAGTTGGCAAGGGTAGAGATTGGGCTGTAGTTAGAGATGCTGAGATCAAGTGTGTGTCCAAGTTGGTGGGTGGGGGATATGGGGTGGAAGAAGAGGTCGGTGGAGTTGGGGAGTGATAGAAGGCAAATGGCAGAGGGGTTACCGGGTACATCTATGTGGATGTTGAAGTCTCCAAGGATCAAAATGGGCATGGAAAAAGAGGGAAGGAATGTGAGAAAGGGGTCAAGATGGTCGAAGACGTTGGAGGTGGGGGGTGGGGGGCGGAGGGCGGCGGTAGAGGGCAGTGAAAAGAATCTGGAGGGGGTGGTAGAGGCGGATGATATGAGCTTCAGAGGAGGGGAAAGAGAGGGAAGGAGGAAGAGGGATGGTGTGAAAGCGGCACTGGGGCGTGAGACGGAAGTCAACACCTTCTCCTTTCCTAGTTTGTCTGGGGGAATGGGAGAAGGAAAGGCCTCCGCTGGGGAGAGCAGCAGGGGAGAGCATGTTGCCTGGGGCGAGCCAAGTTTCAGGGATGGCGAGTAGGAGGAGAGAACAGGACAGGAACAGGTCAAGGACGAAGGGGATTTTCTCCATGATGGAGCTGGGATTCCATAGCCTAGTCATTCATTCATTCATTCATTCATTCATTCATTCAATAGTATTTATTGAGCGCTTACTATGTGCAGAGCACTGTCCTAAGCACTTGGAATGTACAATTCGGCAACAGGTAGAGACCATCCCTGCCCAAAGACGGGCTCACAGTCTAAAGAGCGTTGCCGCCTCAGAAAGGGGGTGATTTGGATCCAGTATGAAACTATCAGAAAGCCAAGAGGTAGAGCTACAGATTAGCAATAGGACGTTCTCCAAAAACACAGGAATTGAATCCTTTCCTTGCAGCTCCCAAAGGGGCACCAACAGTCTCTCCAGGACAAGAGGGAAGAACCATAGCGTCGACGAGATTATTATTATTAGTTTCGGTGATTACTCTATGCCAAGCACTGTCCTAAGCGCCATGGTAATCAGGTCAGACATGTCCTGCGAGCCCGATCCGGGTGAGGAAACAAAAGGGAGGGCAAACGGGTACTGACTCCCCATTTAACAGACGAGGACGCTACCCATAGAGAAATTTAAGTGACTCGCCCAAGGTCACAGAGCAGACAAAGGGCAGGGACGGGATCAGAACCCGGGTCCTCTGACTCCCAAGCTCATGCTCTGTCCACTGGGCCATACCGCTTTCCTTGTCGTCCTTTCCAGCTTTCCAACTCTGAACCGGGCGGCCGCCTCTGCGAGTAGGAGTCTTTGCAACCTAAATGGGGCACAAGTGTCACTGCTTTCACGGAAGCACTTCATTTTCAATCAGTCGCCTGAATTTATTGAGCACTTACTGTATGCAGAGCCCTATATTAAGCGCCTGGGAGAGTATAACGCAGGAGTTGGGCGACGCTTTCCCTGCCCACAATGAGCCTAAGCTTTCCTTCTTGGAAAATGAACTCTTTCTAGTTTCTGTTTTGAAGGTCCGGGAAAACGCTGGTGTCGAACCAACTCAACTGCTGCGTCCGCACAACCTTTAATTCGTGGGAAAGCTGGATTCCCCTCCCCAACCCTCCCCCCCTCCACACACACACACAAATCCAACTCCCTGAGAAGTCCGGTCTGGCCATTTGCAAGCGATTCACTACATCAAACAGCTAGGCAGGAAAGTAAACAGGGAAGGTCTGGAATCCGGTCAGTCTCCTAGCATCGAAGCTGTGCTGGCTGCCACAAAGCTATGCTGGCGGGACGTGGGAGGAGTTATTAATTTAAGCAGTTTACCAAAAACGAGCAGAGTGTCCTAAAGGATAGAGTATGGGGCCCGCGAATCAGAAGGACATGGGTTCTAATCGCAGCTCTTCCACCTGCCTGTGATGTGACCTTAAGTCAAGTCACATCACTTCTCTGGGCCTCAGTTATCTCATCGGTAAAATGGAGATCGAGACCGTGAGGCCCATGCAGAACAGGGACCCTGTCCAACCCGATTCACTCGTACCTGCCCCGGCTCTTAGTACGGTGCCCGGCACATAGTAAATGCTTAACAAATGCCCTAATTATTACTATTATTATTACCGGGTGGAGAGCTGATGGTGGACAACCAGTCTTCTAGACATGAGCCCACTGTGGACAGGGATTTTCCGGTAAGGGCCAGGAGGGATAGGATAAGTGACTGGATTAACCTGTTAGCAGTTTGGTTGGAGAGGAAAGGGTGGATTTTGGCGATGTCGTGAAGATGACAACCGACCTGATTTAGTGATGGATTGAATAGGTGGGTTGAATAAGAGAGAGAGAAGTCCAGGAAAACCTCAAGGCTGGGAGCTCGTGAGACAAGAAGAATGGTGGTGCCATCTACAGTGATGGGAAAGTCAGGAGGAGTGGGGGCAGAGGTTGGGGAGGGAAAGTAAAAAGTTCTATTTGAGGCATATTGGGTTTGAGGTTGCTGGAGGAAAATTAGAGATGGCTTGAAAGCAGGAGGAAATGCCAGAGAGAGAGAGAGATCAGTGCTGGAGTTGTAGATTTGGTTATCATTCGCACAGAGGTGGGAGTTGATGCCATGTGAAGGAATGAGCTCTCCAAGGGAGTGGGTGTAGATGGAGAATAGAAGGGGACCCTGAACTGAATCTTGAAGGACCTCCCCGCTGTAGTTAGGGGGTGGGGGGAAGAGGAGGACCCCGTGAAGGAGACAGACTAAGTGACCAGAGAGATAGGAGGAGAACCGGGAAGAGACAGTGTCAGTGAAGCCGTGGTTGGATAGTGTTTTTTTCATTCATTCACACAGGCATTAATTCGTTCAGTCATATTAATTGAGCGCTTACTGTGTGCACAGCACTGTCCTAAGCGCTTGGAAAGTACAAGGTAGCAATAATGAGAGACAATCCCTGACCATAATGGGCTTACAGTCTAGAGGAGGAGAGACAGATATCAGAACAAGTAAACAGGCATCACTATAAATAAACAGAATTGTAGATTTGTGCTGTGGGGCAGGGAGGGGAGCGAGCAAAGGGAGCAAGTCGAGATGATGTAAAAGGGAGGGGGAGTTGAGGAAAAAGGAGGCTTACTCTGGGAAGGACTCTTGGAGGAGGTGCACCTTCAGTAGAGTTTAGAAGGGGGAAGAGTGATTGTTTGCTGGATTTGAGAAGGGGGTGGCCTTCCAGGCCAGAGGTAGGACGTGAGCTATGTGTTGGCGGCAAGACAGGGGAGATCGAGGCACAGTGAGAAGGTTAGCACTAGAAGAGCAGAGTGTACGGTCTGGGATGTAGACGGAGAGCAGGGAGGTGAGGTAAGAAGGGGCAAGGAGATGGAGAGCTTTAAAGCAAATAGTGAAGAGTTTTTGTTTGATAAGGAGGTTGATAGGCAACCACTGGGGTTTTCAGAGGATGAGGAGGTGACATGCTCAGAACGTGTCTTGGCAAAGATAATCTGGGCAGCAGAGTGAAGTATGGACTGGAGTGCAGAAAGGCAGCAGACTGGGAGGTCAGAAAGGAGGCTGGTGCAGTAATCCAGTCAGGATTAGGATACTACTAAAATGGTAGCAGTATGGATGGAGAGGAAAGGGCGGAGAGCGTCAGAATTTGGTGACGGATTGGATATGTGAGGTGAATGAGAGAGTCAAGTCAAGAATGACATCAAGGTGGCGGGCTTGTAAAACGGGAAGAATAGTTATGGCGTCTAAAGTGATGGGAAAGTTCAGGAAAGGACAGGGTTTGGGAGGGAAGATAAGGAGCTCAGCCTTGGACCTGTTGAGTTTGAGGTGGTGGGAGGATATCCAAGTAGAGATGTACTGAAGGCCAGAGGAGATGCAAACCTGGAAGGAGGGAGAGAGAGAACAAGGGAGGAGTTACAGATTTGGATGTTATCCGCATAGAGATGATAGTTGAAGCCGTGGGAGTGAATGACTTCTCCAAGGGAGTGAGTGCTGATGGAGAATAGAATGGGGGAGTCCGTGAAGCCAAGGTGAGATAAGGTGTGGAGGAGAAGGGGATGGTTGACAGTGTCAAAGGCAGCTGAGAGGTCAAGGAGGATTAAGATAGAAGTAGGAGCCATTGGATCTGGCAAGAAGGGGTTAATGGGTGACCTCTGAGAGAGCAGTGACCTCTGAGAAAGCAGTCTCGGTAGACTCTCAGACCACGTTAAAGGTCTGAAGAGAGGATGGAGCTATTCCTTCTAGGTCAGAGCAGGAGTCCCTGCCCCCTCGATCAGATCGGGGCAGGGAATGGTGTCAGCCCACTTGACCTATATCATAGGAGAATGGAGTAGTGCCCAGCGACTGCCACAAAGGAGAATTTACTGCTGCTTTTCTTACAATCTGAACCTTCTATCCTGCGCTCAGCTCGGCTGTTGTACCAACCGTGTGTAAAGAAACTCTGCATTGCATGCAGCTGAGCTGGCCTTGGCTACTAAAGGAAACTCGACCCATCAAACACTGCTCCCTACTAATGCCAGTAGAAGTGGTAGTAGAAATGCACTTGTCCCTTAACCTACCCTTTTGAACCCAACTCAGGGAGTGTGAAGATTTCTCTGACATCACCTTGAAGGTTTTCTCTTCAATGATGTGCCACAGAGGGAAATGTGCCACCCTCTCATGGAAACCTTCAGGTGAGGTTTCCCTTTCCATTCCCTTTCCATCCATAACACTCGATGACTTCGCCCAACTGTCCAACTCCTTCAAACGCCGGCACCAGCCCCTCCATTCTCAGTTATTCAGGTCAAATCGAAGGACTCCACTCACTGTTTCCACCTTGTTAAAATCCCATTCTTTGCTGACAAGTGCCACAAGGCACTATCCCAAGTGGCAATGCTACATGAATGGATGGTTACTAGGCTTAGATACCAGAAAGCTTAGGTCACTAAAGGTCTGCGTCATCCGTTAACTGAAGTGTGAGACTGGGGCCCGACCGTCTAGCAGCTTCCCACTGATGTAGCCTATGAGTCATGCTTTGCACTGCTTTGTTGCAGTGTCACCAATTAGAGTTGTGGAGGGGATAGAAAGGAGCCGTGGGTACATTGGCAGTCGATACCTCTCCCTTACCACATTTCATTCAGCCTTGCACTCCCGAAAGCAAAGGTGGCTGTGGGATGGGAGGATGGGGGAAGGAAGAAAGACACTAATGGAGCCAATTCATTTCCCCAGACATAATGGTACTGGCCAGTACAGTTGAAATAGCAACCCCGTGAGTTCACATGTAACGTAACTTTCTCTCTCTCTGTCTCTCATACCATTCTCACTCCAGAGCCTTGTTCCTTGAATTCTGAATCTGGGTAGTCCTGCCCGGATCGAGGACAGGGTGGGAGAATCTAACCAAAGTTTAACATCACAGTCAGTAACGATCCGGGCCAGAATGTTTTCTGTAACAGTGCTAGTTACGTAGTAAGCACTTAACAAATACCACTGTTATTGTTGTTATTCTGTCTCTGGGCAGAACTGAAGTCAGAAGGATTCCCGCAAATCTGAGCTGTGTTTCCTGACATACCCCATACCCCTTACCCGGCAGCCCAGCTGGGACTCAGTTGCTGAGAGTAGCCCACGGTAAAAAAAAATCCCGAAGATATGTACAGTAAGATCATCAGGAACACCTATGTGGATATTCAAGTCGATATTGGATATTCAAGTGGATATCAAGTGGATATTCAAGACATCCAAGTCGACCATCCCCTCCTCCTCCATACCTTATCTCACCTTGGCTTCACGGACTCTGTCCTCTCCTGGTTCTCCTCTTACCTCTCTGGCCGATCATTCTCGGTCTCCTACGCTGGAGCCTCCTCCCCCTCCCATCCTTTAACTGTTGGAGTTCCTCAAGGGTCAGTTCTTGGCCCTCTTCTGTTCTCCATTTACACTCACTCCCTCGGTGAACTCATCCGCTCTCACGGCTTTGACTACCATCTCTACGCAGATGACACGCAGATCTACATCTCCGCCCCTGTCCTCTCCCCCTCCCTTCAGGCTCGCATCTCCTCCTGCCTCCGGGACGTCTCCACCTGGATGTCGGCCCGCCACCTAAAACTCAACATGAGCAAGACTGAGCTCCTCATCTTCCCTCCCAAGCCCGGTCCGCTCCCAGACTTCTCCATCACCGTGGATGGCACGACCATCCTTCCCGTCCCGCAGGCCTGCAATCTCGGTGTCATCCTTGACTCGTCCCTCTCGTTCACCCCACACATCCTATCCGTTACCAAGACCTGCCGGTTTCACCTCTACAATATCGCCAAAATCCGCCCTTTTCTCTCCACCCAAACGGCTACCTTACTATTACGGGCTCTCGTTATATCCCGGCTAGACTACTGTGTCAGCCTTCTCTCTGACCTCCCTTCCTCCTCTCTCGCCCCGCTCCGGTCTATTCTTCACTCCGCTGCCCGGCTCATCTTCCTGCAGAAACGATCTGGGCATGTCACTCCCCTTCTTAAACAACTCCAGTGGTTGCCTATCGACCTCCGCTCCAAACAAAAACTCCTCACTCTAGGCTTCAAGGCTCTCCAACACCTTGCCCCTTCCTACCTCTCCTCCCTTCTCTCTTTCTACCGCCCACCCCGCACACTCCGCTCCTCTGCCGCCCACCTCCTCGCCGTCCCTCGGTCTCGCCTATCCCGCCGTCGACCCCTGGGTCACGTCCTCCCGCGGTCCTGGAACGCCCTCCCTCCTCACCTCCGCCAAACTGATTCTCTTTCTCTCTTCAAAACCTTACTTAAAAATCACCTCCTCCAAGAGGCATTCCCAGACTGAGCTCCTCTTCCCCCTCTATTCCCTCTGCCATCCCCCCCTTTACCTCTCCGCAGCTAAAGCCTCATTTTCCCCTTTTCCCTCTGCTCCTCCACCTCTCCCTTCCCATCCCCACAGCACTGTACTCGTCCACTCAACTGTATATATTTTCGTTACCCTATTTATTTTGTTAATGAATTGTACATCGCCTTGATTCTATTTAGTTGCCATTGTTTTTACGAGATGTTCTTCCCCTTGACGCTGTTTAGTGCCATTGTTCTTGTCTGTCCGTCTCCCCCAATTAGACTGTAAGCCCGTCAAACGGCAGGGACTGTCTCTATCTGTTGCCGACTTGTTCATCCCAAGCGCTTAGTACAGTGCTCTGCACATAGTAAGCGCTCAATAAATACTATTGAATGAATGAATGAATGAATGAATCCCCAAGGTTGAATGTGGGCATGGAGAAAGAGAGAAGGAATGTGAGGAAGGGATCAAAGAGGTTAAAGAAGCTGGAGGTGGGATGTCGGGGGCGGTAGATGCCGGTTAGAAGAGTCTGAAGTGAGTGGTAGAGGTAGATGATATGAGTTTCGACGGAAGGGAAAGCAAGGTATAGGGGAGGTGGAATGGTGTGAAAGCGGCAGTGGGGAGCAAGAAGGAAGCCAACCCTGCCCCCTTCTCAGTGAGTCTGGGGGAGTGCGAGAAGGTGAGGCCGCCTCTGGAGATAAGAGCAGGGGAGACTGTGTCTTCTGGGGAGGGCGAGTTTTCAGTGACTGTGAGGAAGAGGAGTGACTGGTTCAGGAACTTGTCAAAGAAGAAAGGAAGCTTCCCCACGATGGAGCAGGGGTTCCCTCGGCTACCCTTGCCTGGTGCTGTGGGTTGGAGTGGGGGGAGGGGAGAGGAGGGATAAGGGAGGATAAGAGGAGGAGGAGGAGGGAGAAGAGGGGACGGCGTGAGGGGTGGGGAGGGCTTGGAGGGGAGTGGAGTGAGTTGATAGGGGCCGATAAAGGAGGAGAGGGACAGGATTTCAGGAATGGAGTGGGCAAGAGGTGTGGAGGCAGTGCAAGAGGTGGGGAGGAGTCGATTGGTGGTGAGTGGGGGGAGATGTTGTAGGAGGAGATGACTGGGATGGGCTGACAGGAGGCCGAGAATTGACGGTTCTCGGTGGGGTCGGGGAGGCAAATGACAAGCAATATCAGCTTAATCCAGTCATGCCCAGAGAAGATGGTTGAATTGTCCTTGGGTCTTTGAGTGTGAAGATGCCAGTGTTTAGAGCAACGCTTAAGTCCAAAACAGAAGCCCTGACCTTCTCAGCCAAGTCCTTTCCCATCACTGTAACACGGCATCATCCTCTCTGTCTCACAAGCCCGTAACCTTGCTGATTCCCTTGACTAGTCTCTCTCATTTTATCTGCATATTTATTAATAATAATGATAATAATACTAATAATTGTCATATTTGTTAAGCACTCACTGTGTGACAGGCACTCTACTAAGTGCTGGGATGGATGCAAGCACAGTCCTTGTCCCACATGGGGCTCACAATCTCCATTCCCCCTTTACAAATGAGGTAATTGATGCAGAGAGAAGTGAAGAGACTTGCCCAAAGTCACCTAGTAGATAAGTGGTGGAGGCGGGAGTAGAACCCAAGATCTTCTGATTCCTAAGTAGTAACAGTATCAGTAGTAGCAGTAGAACCAAAATATTAAAAATAAAAAGCAGCAAGAAACTAGACTCTTTCACTGGCAATGATACCTGCTCTGAACATGAGTATAAGAACTAGGGGAAAATGGTGGACAGGCTCTAAGGCTAGCATCGACACTCACCTGCTCAGAGTACTCCCAGGCGCTGGGGGGGAGTCAATGCAAAACTACTACTGTAATTTTAGTACAGTGCTCTGTACATAGTAAGTGTTCAATAAATACTATTAAATGAATGAATGATTCTATCTACTGTGATTATATTATCTTGTGTTTGTATGTCTGTCTCCCCCAGTTAGACTGTAAGCCCGTCATTGGGCAGGGATTGTCTCTATTTGTTGCCTTAATTGTACATCCCAAGTGCTTAGTACAGTGCTCTGTACATAGTAAGCGTTCAATAAATACTAATGAATGAATGAATGAATGAATCCCCGGCTCCCAAAGACCTGGCCCCCACCTCATCAACAAAACTGATATTATCAAGCATGATCATCCAAAAATGTCCTGTGACTCTCTCAAGTCCCTCTTCTCTACTGCCCCTTCTTCATTTCTCCCTTCTTTCCCGGCAATATCTCTAAAGGAATCTCCTGCCATCTCTCAAAATCAACCCCCTCCACCTACGCATCGTGTCCCATTCCTTCACTCCTCATCAAAACACTTGGCCCCTCTCTTCTTCCCTCCCTATCATCTTCGACTACTCACTCTACAAAGCCTTCTTCCCCACTGATTTCAAACATCCCCATATCTCCCCTACCCTTCCTTGGCCCCACAGTTCCCTCCAGTTATTGCCCCATCTCCCTCTTAATGATCCTTACCAAACTCCTTGAGTAAGTTGTCTACACCCACTGTCTCAAATTCCCTTCCTCTAACTCTCTCCTTGACACCCTCCATTCTGACTTGCAACCCCTTCACCCCACTGAAGCCACCCTCTCGAAGGTCACCAATGATCTCCTTCTTGCCAAATCCAACGGCCTCTACTCTATCCTAATCCTCTTCAACCTCTCAGCTGCCTTTGACACTGTCAAAAACTCCCTTCTTCTGGAAATGTTATACAACCTTGGCTTCACTCACACTGTCCTCTCCTGATTATCCTATGTCTTTGGTCACTCAGTCTCCGTCTCCTTTTTGGGCTCCTCCTCTGCCTCCTACCCCTTCACAGTAGGCATCTCTTAAGGTTTAGTTCTGGGTCCCCTTCTTTTCTCCATCTACATCCACTCTGTTGAAAAACTCATTCACTCACATGGCTTCAACTATCACCTCTGTGCTGATGACATCCAAATCTACATCTCCAGCCCTGATCTCTCTCCCTCTCTGCAGTCCCTCATTTCCTCCTGCCTTCAAGATATCTCTACTTCTATGCCCTCCCATCACCTCAAATGGAAAATGGCTAAAATAGAACTTCTTATCTTCCCACCCGAGCCCTGTCCTCCTGCTCACTTTCCCATCACTATGAAAGTACCACCATCCTTCCTGTCTCACAAGTCTTGGCATTATCCTGACTTCTCTCTCTTATTCAACCCACGTATTTAAGCTACCACTAAATCCTGTGAGTTTTACCTTCACATCATCATTAAAATCCACCCTTCCCTCCCCATCCAAACTGCTACCACATTAATGCAAGCACTGATCGTATTCTGCCTTAATTATTGTGTCAGCCTCCTTGCTGACCTCCCTGTCTCCTGTCTTTCCCCACTCCAGTCCATTCTCTGCTCTCCTGACAGGATCATTTTCCTTCAAAAACATACAGACCATGTTTCTCCACTCCTCAAGAAACTCCAGTGGTTGCCCATCCACCTCCACATCAAACAAATATACCTCACCACTGACTTTAAAGCACTAAGTTACCTTGACCCCTCCTACCTTACCTTGTTACTCTCCTACTATAACCCATCCCAGACACTTTGTTCTCCTTATTCTAATCTTCTCACTGTAGCTCCATCTCACCTATCTCGTCACCGACCTCTTGCCCACATCCTACTCTGGTCCGGAATGCCCTCTCTCCCCCTCCCATCCTTTAACTGTTGAAGTTCTTCAAGGGTCAGTTCTTGGCCCTCTTCTGTTCTCCATTTACACTCATTCCCTTGGTGAACTCATTCGCTCTCACGGCTTTGACTACCATCTCTACGCAGAAGACACACAGATCTACATCTCCGCCCCGTCCTCTCCCCCCTCCTTCAGGCTTGCATCTCCTCCTGCCTCCAGGATGTCTCCACCTGGATGTCGGCCCGCCACCTAAAACTCAACATGAGCAAGACTGAGCTCCTCATCTTCCCTCCCAAACCTGGTCCTCTCCCAGACTACCTTATCACCGTGGATGGCACGACCATCCTTCCCGTCTCTCAGGCCCGCAATCTCGGTGTCATCCTTGACTCGTCTCTCTCCTTCACCCCACACATCCTATCCGTTACCAAGACCTGCCGGTTTCACCTCTACAATATCGCCAAAATCCGCCCTTTCCTCTCCACCCAAACGGCTACCTTACTGCTACGGGCTCTCGTCATATGCTGGCTAGACTACTGTGTCAGCCTTCTCTCTGACCTCCCTTCCTCCTCTCTGGCCCCGGTCCAGTCTATTCTTCACTCCGCTGCCCGGCTCATCTTCCTGCAGAAACAATCTGGGCCTGTCACTCCCCTTCTTAAACAACTCCAGTGGTTGCCTATCAACCTCCGCTCCAAACAAAAACTCCTCACTCTGGGCTTCAAGGCTCTACATCACCTTGCCCCTTCCTACCTCTCCTCCCTTCTCTCTCTTCCCTCCTACCGCCCACCCCACACGCTCCGCTCCTCTGCCGCCCACCTCTTCACCGTCCGTCGGTCTCGCCTATCCCACCATCGACCCCTGGGCCACGTCCTCCCGTGGTCCCGGAACGCCCTCCCTCCTCCCCTCCGCCAAACTGATTCTCTTCCCCTCTTCAAAACCCTACTTAAAACTCACCTCCTCCAAGAGACCTTCCCAGACTGAGCTCCTCTTCTCCCTCTACTCCGTCTACCACCCACCCTTCACCTCTCCTCAGCTTAACCTTCTTTTCCCCCCATTTCCCTCTGCTTCTCCCCCTCTCCCTTCCCCTCCCCTCAGCACTGTACTCGTCCGCTCAACTGTATATATTTTCATTACCCTATTTATTTTGTTAATGAAATGTACATCGCCTTGATTCTATTTAGTTTCCACTGTTTTTACGAGATGTTCTTCCCCTTGACTCTATTTATTACAATTGTTCTTGTCTGTCCGTCTCCCCCGATTAGACCGTAAGCCCGTCAAATGGCAGGGACTGTCTCTATCTGTTGCCGACTTGTTCATTCCAAGCGCTTAGTACAGTGCTCTGCACATAGTAAGCGCTCAATAAATACTATTGAATGAATATCAGACAGATACCTACTCTCCCCCACTTCAAAGCCTTATTAAAGGCTCATCTCCTCCAAGAAGCTTTCTCTGACTAAGCCCTCCCCTCCCCTTCTCCCACTTCCTTCTACCTCACCCTGACTTGCTCCCTTCATTCATCCTCCCTTCCATCTCCTCAGCCTGTATGCATGTATCTGCAATTTACTTATGTATTTATTTATGTATGTATTTATTTATTTATTTATGAATTTATTTATATTTTTATGTTAATGTCTATCTCTCCCTCTAGACTGTGAGCTCTCTGTGGGCAGGGAAGGTGTCTGTTTGTTGTTGTATTGTACTCTTGGTACTGATGGTATTTGTTAAGTGCTTAGTATGTGTTAAGCACTGTTCTGAGCACTGGGGTAAATATAAGGTAATCAGGTTGGACACTGTCCTTCTCCCATGTGGGGCTCACAGTTTTGAGCCCCATTTTACAGTTGAGGTAACTGAGGCGCAGAGAAGTGAAGTGATTTACCCAAGTTGTCATGGCAGACAAGTGGGAGAGCTGGGAATAGAACCCATGACCTTTTGACTGTCAGGCGTGTGCTCTATCAACTATGTCCAGATGCTTCTCCATTGCTGTATTGCTATACTGCACTTTCCCAAGCAAATACAGTGCCCTAAAAACATTTATTGGTTATTTTGCTTTACCACTGAAAGGGAACATTGTATGTAAGAATTAATTCTCTCAATAATACTACTAATAATAATTTTGGTATTTGTTAAGTGCTTACTATGTGCAGAGCATTGTTCTAAGTGCTGAGGTAGATGCAGGGTAATCAGGATGTCCCACGTGAGGCTCACAGTTAATCCCCATTTGACAGATGAGGTAACTGAGGCACAGAAAAGTTAAGTGACTTGCCTACAGGCACACAGCTGACAAGTGGCAGAGCTGGGTTTCGAACTCATGACCTCTGACTCCCAAGCCCATGTACTTTCCATTGAGCCACGTTGCTTCTCTACATTATGGAAGTTATTTTGAGAGTGTTTTTTTGAGAACTTCTGTTCACAAAAAACATTAGTCAGAGTTCTAGGAGAGGTAAGGAAGGTCAACAGTCAAGGAAATTGCATTGCTCCTCTAAGTTGGGGGGCCTTGATTCTATTTACCATAAATATATTGTCTTGTTTTTGTCCATCTATCTCCCCCGATTAGACTGTAACCCGTCACTGGGCAGGGATTGTCTCTGTTGCCGACCTGTACATTCCAAGTGCCTAGTACAGTGTTCTGCACATAGTAAGCTCTCAAGAAATGCTATTGAATGAATGAATGAATGAATAAATGAAGCGCAACTACACTGTGAGGTAGAGCTGTGAACTATCACTTTCTCATCCTTTCTCCCCCGACCCTGCATTCAATATCTCCAGCTTCCTGCTGGAAGTATTAGGGCCACTCAGAACAATCAATAAATCAAAACTCATTTAATGTTTAATGAACACTCGCTGAGTGCAGAGCACTGCACTAAGTACTTGGGAAAGTGCAGTGGGTTGTGGGGGTTGGGAATGGGATTGCTAGTTGGAGTGTAGGGAGAGAGAAAGAAGAAGCCAGTCACTTAACCTCTTTGCGCCTCAGTTTGCTCATGATAAAACAACTGTTTCATGTGTGGAAAGAGCTTGGGCTTTGGAGTCAGAGGTCATGGGTTCAACTTCCAGCTCTGCCACTTGTCAGCTGTGTGCTTGTGGGCAAGTCACTTAACTTCTCTGTGCCTCAGTTACCTCATCTGTAAAATGGGGATTAACTCTGAGCCTCACCTGGGACAACTTGATTACCCTGTATCTACCCCAGGGCTTAGAACAGTGCCCTGCACATAGTCAGCGCTTAACAAATACCAACATTATGATTATTGAGTGATTACTTTGTACAGAGCACTATACTAAGGATAGAGAAAGTACAATACAATGGAGTTGGTAGATCCCACTCTTCCTCATCTCCCATCCCCTTCGGCATCACCCTGACCTTCTCCCTTTGCTCTTTCCCTCTCCCAGACCCAAAGCTCTTATGTAGAAATCCATAATTTTGTTGTATTGAAGTCTGCCTCCCCCATTCTGGACTGTGTGCTCATTGGGGGCAGGGAATGTCACTGTTTATTGTTGTACTGTACTTTCCCAAGTGCTTAGTACAGTGCTCTGTACATAGTAATCGCTCCATAAATAGGTTGAATGAATGAATAGTTCCGTTCCCTGCCCGCTAGCTGTTTGAGTAGAGGAGGAGATAGATAAGAAAATAAATTACCGATGTGTACTTGAGTGCTGAGGGTGAGATGAATATCAAGTCCTTAAAAGGAATGGCTCAGTTTTCTCATCTTTGTGCCAAGTATAGTCTCCATACCAAAATGACCTCCCTTGATGACCACATTGATGCACTCAATACTATGCTCTCTATTGAATCATCTCACTTCCTCCGCTATCCCTTCACAGATCTCATATCACTAACCCACAGCCCTAGATCATCTCGATATCCACTTCCTTCACTCCCGTGCATGAGCCAAAGAGCGCTTCTGGCAGAAATCCAGATACTAGATTGACCTGGTCCACCACCACTTCATCCTTGCCTGCTTTACGTCTGTCCCCTCCTCTGCCTGGCAACTTAGGTAACGTGTTGAGGAGAAGGGAATGGTCGACAGTGTCAAAGGCAGCTGAGAGGTCAAGGAGGATTAGGATAGAGTAGAAGCCATTGGATTTGGCAAGAAGGAGGTCATGGGTGACTTTAGAGAGAGCAATCTCGATAGAGTGGAGGGGACGGAAGCCAGATTGGAGGGGGTCCAGGAGAGAATGCGAGTTAAGGAATTCTAAGTAGCGAGTGTAGACAACTCGTTCTAGGAGCTTGGAAAGGAAGGGTAGGCGGGAGATAGGGTGATAACTGGAAGGGGAAGTGAGGTCGAGAGAGGGTATTTTTAGGATGGGGGAGACATGGGCATGTTTGAAGGCAGAGGGAAAGAAGCCATTGGAAACTGAGTGGTTAAAGATAGAAGATAAGGAGGGGAGGAGGGCAGGGGCTATGGTTTTTATAAGGTGAGCGGGAATGGGGTCCGAGGCACAGGTGGAGGGGGTGACACTTGCGAGGAGGGAGGAGATCTCCTCTGAGGATACTGCAAGGGAGGATGGGAGAGTAGGGGAGAGGGTGGGGGGGTGGGGAGGCTGGTTGGGGAGGGGTGACTTTAGGGAGCTTAGACCTGATTGTGTTAATTATCGTGATGAAGTAGGTGGCCAGATCACTGGGGGGTGAGGGATGGGGGGGGGGGGGAAGGACCAGAGGGCCTAAGGAGAGAGTTAAAGGTCCAGAACAATTGGCGGGGGTGTCGGGCATGGGTGTCGATGAGGGAGGAAAAGAAGTTTTGCCTGGCGGAGGAGAGGGCAGAGTTAAGGCAGGAAAGGCTAAATTTGAAATGTATGAGGTGGGCTCGGTGCTTGGACTTTCACCAGCAGCGCTCGGCAGTTGGAGCATAGAAGCATAGGAGGCAGACAGAGGCAGTGACCCAGGGCTGTGGGTTAGAGGAGCGAGAGTGGCGGAGGGAAAGGGGGGTGCGAGAGAGTTGAGCTGAGTAGAGAGGGTGGAGTTGAGAGCGGTGACCTGATCATCGAGAGTGGGAAGAGAGGACGGGGGCAAGGTGGGGAGAGATGCTTTTGGAAAGATGGATGGGATCAAGAGAGCGGAGGTCTCTGTGGGGGAGTAGCAAAGATCTGCAGCGGGAGGGAGTGTGAGAGATGAGGCAGGTGAGAAGGTTATGGTCTGAGAGAGGGATTTCAGAGTTGGTGAGGGAGGAGGTAGTGCAGCGGTAGGAGATGACGAGATCGAGACCGAGTCGGTGAGTGGGCGAGGTATGGTGCAGCAGGTCGTTGGCAGAGTCGGGGAGGGTTAGCAGGCGGGCGGCAGAGGAGTCATCAGGTACGTCCATGTGGATGTTGAAGTCTCCGAGGATCAGAGTGGGCAGAGAGGAGGAGAGAAGGAAGGTGAGAAAGGGGTGTAGGTGGTTGAAGAAGTCGGAAGTGGGACCAGGAAGCCGGTAGATGACAGCTCCAAGTATCTGGAGGGGGTGGTAGAAGCGAATGATATGGGCTTCGAAGGAGGGGAAGGAGAGGGAAGGGGTAGGAGGGATAGTGCAGAAACGGCAACGGGGTGAGAGGAGGAAGCCGACGCCTCCTCCCTTTCCGGTGGGTCTGGGGGAGTGGGAGAAGTAGAGGCCTCCGGGGGAGAGAGCAGCAGCGGAGACCGTGTCTTCGGGAGTGAGCCAAGTTTCCGTAAGGGCGAGGAGGAGGAGAGAGCGGGAAAGGAAAAGGTCATGGATGAAAGGTAGTTTAACTGTAATGGAGCGGGGTTCTAGAGGTCACATTTGAAAGTAGTTGTGGGTGCAAGGGGGGCGAGAGCAGGGGGAGGGGAGGGCTTGGATGGGAACGAGGTGGAGGGGCCCTGGACGGGGAGAGGGGGAGGAGGGGTGGCGGTGGGACAGGAGGACTGGGATGGGGCGTGAGTGGGGAAGAGGGAAGGGGAGAGGGTGGGAGGAGAGGGTTTGGTGGGGGGGAGAGTAGGGGGAGGGGGAAGAGGGGTGGCGCTAGTAAAGCGGGGTTCTAGGGCGGGGGAGAGGAGGCGGGGAGGAGGCAGAGGAGAGAGCGGGAAAGAGCTGGGCAAGAGAGGGGAAGGGGACGATTGGGAGGGGCAGGGGGGAGGATTGGGAGGGGCAGGAGGGAGGAGGGGGGGTGAAAGGAAATGGTGAGGCCAGAGAGGTAGGTGGCAGCAGTGATAACAATAAACAGTAGCATGCGAAATTAGTAATATAGTAACATGATAAAATAGTGTTAATAAGCAGGAGATGACCAGCGTCGGGGGTCGACTTGACTAAGGGTCGACCTGATCAAAATCAAAGTCAAAAGGCTAGCGGCAAGGAGAGTCCCGGAGCTCATCACCAAATGTCTCTGAGGCGGCGGAGGGGGCCCTGAGGAGGTCCGGGGTGGGTTGCGGGCGTAGGCGGCGGCTAAGGTAAGGTAACACAGTGAGAACAAGGACATCGTCCATTGACAAGCAGTGTGGCTCAGTGGAAAGAACACGGGCTTGGGAGTCGGAGGTCATGGGTTCTAATCCCAGCTCCACTACTTGTCAGCTGTGTGACTGTGGGCAAGTCACTTAACTTCTCTGTCCCTCAGTTACCTCATCTGTAAAATGGGGATTAAGACTGTGAGCCTCACGTGGGACAACCTGATTTCCCTCTATCTCCCCCAGCGCTTAGAACAGTGCTCTGCACGTAGTAAGCGCTTAACAAATACCAACATTATTATTGTCGAGAAGCAGCGTGGCTCAGTGGAAAGAGCACGGGCTTGGGAGTCAGACGTCATGGGTTCGAATCTCGACTCTGCCACTTGTCAGCTGTGTGACTGTGGGCAAGTCACTTAATTTATCTGTGCCTCAGTTCCCTCATCTGTAAAATGGGGATTAAGACTGTGAGCCTCACATGGGACAACCTGATGACCCAGTATCTGCCCCAGCGCTGAGAACAGTGCTCTGCACATACCAACATTATTATTATCGTTGCTCGGGGCTGGGGAGATGAATCACCTCACGGGGAAGAGGGAGTGAGGGCTTCCCAAAAAGGCTGCTTCGGGTGGAGTGGGGGAAGGGAGGTTGGGGAGCACAAGGTTTTAGAAGCCATATCTTTTCCCCAAAACATATAATTTATTTTTGACTGAAGCTGCTTATTTCCTGCTCCAAATTAGATCTCAAAATATGTCTGATCAACTCTTTCCTAGAGAAAAAAATAGCAATCACTCTTCCAAAAAGAAGCATTTTCGGAAGTACTGTACAGATTTGATAGATCGTCACATTATGGTAACTAAGAAATTTGACCTCAAATTCTATATCTTCTTCTCAGCTAGCTGATGACCTTTTCCTCTAACAGATTTTCAGGGGAGCACTTTTTTTCTAGGGTACGACAATGACAATGACAACTCAATTTGTGATGACTGCCAAAACAATTTTGCAGGTATTATTACTTTGCCTCAAACTAGTCTGACCAAAGTTGTAATTTAAATGGTAGCCATTTTTCATTCTCTAGCCATCTAAAAGTTTTGCATCAGTTTTCTACAGAAAAGACAACAGTGCACAACTACACAAATCCGTTAATTAAAGAGAATATATATTTTCTATTTCAGAATCCTGAACAAGTCCATCACATTTTCAACTATGCCCACTAAAATTCTGAAATAATACACATATACCACGGGATTATCAAGAGCCCTAAATTAAAATGTTATTTTTCCAACTCATCTCAAAATAGAAGACACTACCACTGTTCGCATTTCTGAAACACGAATACATTTTTGAAGTTCCTTTCAGATAACTCACGTTTTATCCAGTACTGAAAAAGGGTAGACTTTTGTAATCACTAAAATCCATTGTGTTAGAAAGGATAAAAATATACTTAGGATACTTTTTCCTGGACAGTGGTTTTGGGCGCACAAAAGAACAGCTCTGGAAAATAATAGTAACAATAATGATAATGATAATATTGGTATTTGGTAAGCACTTACTATGTGCAGAGCACTGTTCTAATGTGATAGGTAGATAGATAGAGAGAGAGAGAGGGAGAGGGAGAGGAAGAGAGGGAGAGAGGGAGAGAGAGAGAGAGAGAGAAAGCAGCGTGGCTCAGTGGAAAGAGTACGGGCTTTGGAGTCAGGGTTGATGAGTTTGAATCCCAGCTCTGCCACTTGTTGGCTGTGCGACTGTGGGCAAGTCACTTAACTTCTCTGTGCCTCAGTTCCCTCATCTGTAAAATGGGGATTAAGACTGTGAGCCCCACGTGGGACAACCTGATTCCCCTATGTCTACCCCAGCGCTTAGAACAGTGCTCGGCACATAGTAAGCGCTTAACAAATACCGACATTATTATTATTATAAAGACCTGGCTCTTGACTGAAGCTAGGCAGGCTGGGGTCTTGGCCAGAAAGTGGCCTTAGCCTAGGACTTCATAGGGGTTAAGTGCACATTGGTTTCCCAGCTTCCCAAGTAATGGTTGCTGTTAAAAACATCTCAGCTGGGAGATGTGGGCTTCATTTTTCAATACTTGAGAAAACCTGTGTAATTTTGATAGTCATGCACAGAGGTCAAATTCAAGACTTGAGCTAAAAAAGTAAGGGCAGTGGTCTGTGACGCTATGAATGGATTACTCTGATGGATTTAGGAGTATCTAGAGGAGACAAGGGAGAACTGAAAAATGCAGGTTAGAGTGTCACTCTTGTTTCTTCAGTTACCTGGGTATTTCCCTTCACTGAGTCTTAGCCTTCTGTAAATCTTCATTTTCATCCCACACTTAAAATCCCCCTGTGCCTGCAACAAGAAGTCATGACACTGGCTCACTCCCAGAACCAGAAGGCAGATTTACTAGCTGGAGGGTCCCCTTCCCTTGGCAACGAGGTCGAATGGAAGTTGATGGAGATGGAATGGACTTCAGAGCAACACAGGTGAAATTCACCCCCAAATCTTTTAAGTTTCCACAACTGGCCCT
Source organism: Ornithorhynchus anatinus (assembly GCF_004115215.2). Taxonomy (NCBI): domain Eukaryota; kingdom Metazoa; phylum Chordata; class Mammalia; order Monotremata; family Ornithorhynchidae; genus Ornithorhynchus; species Ornithorhynchus anatinus. The sequence goes on along the minus strand of NC_053178.1, from coordinate 448,682 downwards.
GTTGTGACACTGGCCCAGTGGCATTCAGTACCGGGAAACTGAAAGCACAATGAGAGAAGCTGTACTGGATGAAGACGAATGGGGAATAAAGATTGGAGGAAGGAATATGAAGAAGAACAACCTTGGTTGTGCTGAGATTACCCTACTGGCAGAAAGTGAAGAAGATTTGAAGGGGTTATCATTAAAAGTTAAGGAGCAGAGCAAAAAGATGGGCCTGCATTTGACAACTGGAAGTTTTACACATTTATAGGGATGCAGAGAAGATTGAAATTGTTGATTTTTTTTCTCTTCTGGGATGGCGAATCAATAACAAAAGAACTGGTGGTCAAGAAATGAGCCAAAGATCAATGTTAGGCAGATTTGCTTTGAAGAGCCTGAAAAGAAATCATGAAATGTGCTGATGAAATGTGGATTGCCACAAAAATACAAACTGTCAATTCTGTGGGGTTTCCAGGGATAGTGTATGGATCCAAAAGCTGGACAGTGAAACAACAAGATAGAAAGAACATCGATTCTTTTGAAATCGTGTGTTGGAGAAGGCTTTTGTGAATACCGTGGGCTGCCAAAACAAACAAGCAAATGGATTCTGGTACAAATTAAGCCATTGTGGTCTTTGGAAGGCCAAATGACTCAGATTAGTATATTTTGGATACATCATCAGGAGGATTAATTCTCTGGAGAAGGAAAAGTCCAGAGGAAACGTGGAAGAGGCAGACCTTCTGTCCAAGATAAACAGAAACCATAGCAGTGATAGTGGAAGAACCATTAGCAAGGTTACAGATGGTGGCAGAAAATAGGATTGTTCTGGAGAGAATGCATCCACAGAATCGCTATGAATTGGAGACCACCTGACAACATTTGATGATAATGATGAAGATAATAACAATAATAATGGTATTTGTGCCGTACTATGTGCCGTACTAAGTGGTGGTGTGGAAGCAAACAAAGAAGGTTGGACACGGTCCCTGTCCAGCATAGGGCACAGAGTCCTCACCCCCATTTTACAGAGGAGGTAACTGAGGCACAGAGAAGTGAAGTGACTTGCCCAAGGCCACACAGCAGGTAAGTGGTGGAACCTAGGATTAGAACCCATGACCTTCTGACTCCCGGGCCCGTTCTCTATCCACTACTCCATTGATGAGAATAGTAAAAGGAGAAATGAGGTATTTGTTTGTTCCTAATTTGTCCCTTGCTTTTGCCCGAAGCTTCCATGATGGGCTGTGAGTGGGAGACCCAGAGAAAGAGAACTACAGTGGGATTTGGGGGTTGGGGTTGGAAGAGGATTCACAGATAATGGTAGTATCAAGCTGTACATTTGTCCTTCATTGACAGAGAGGCAAGATCTTTTAGTGTGGTTTAAAAAGGTTGATGCAGGACTGACACTTGTTATGCCCATGGCTTTCCCCAAAATACAGGGTATATCAGTCTTTATAGAGCTTGGCTTATGCAGGAGACACTTCTCACTGCAGCTGGCTTCTGTGGCCTTCTAACAGAGGATCACTGCTTTGTACTGTTTGAGATTATATTTCACTGCTTTCTAAATTGCGTGTGTGTGTGTGTGTGTGTGTGTGTAAAATGCATATATATTATAGAGGGAGAGAGTATGTAAATACAAATGCATGTGTGTCATTTCCTGCCCACAACGAGCTCACAATCTAGCAAGGGAGACCGACATCAATAGACAACCATACAAACGAAAACAAACCAATAAACAAACAAATGTGTCTGAGCTGTGGGACTGGGAGGGAGGAAGAAAGAAGGGAGCAAGTCAGGGTGATCCGGAAGGGAGTGGGGAGAAGAGGAGAGGGGGTTTAAGTCAGAGAAGTTTTCTTGGAGAAGCTGTGACAAGAGATGATCAAGTATGTGCCCAAATTGGTGAGTGAGTGAGGTGGGTTGGAGCAGGAGGTCATTAGGATGGGGAGTGAGAGGAGGTGGACGGTGGACACTGGAGACATCCACATGGATATTGAAGTTCCCAAGGATCAATGTAGGGATGGAGAAAGAAAGAATGTGAGAAAGGGATCAGAATGATTCAGAAATTTTGAGGAGGGGCCCGGGGGGGCGGAGGAGGTGTGGTAGATGACTGTGACTAGTGCCTGTATTGGGTGGATGAACCAAGGTGAATCCGGAGTACCCACCATCTCAGGTCAGATGCTTCCTTGTGACTTCCAGAGCTCGCAAGGTGGAACTCGAAAGTGTGGTGAGATACTGCTCCCACAACCAGAACCGCTAGATTGACAGCCCAAGCTGGGAATTCAGAAGGTATTCCTCGCCCCCTTGCCAATCAAATTAAGTATGGAAGAGGGAAGGAGATACGATAAACCGAGGCCGGAAATTGGAGTGGCCTAGGAGGACAGGTAATAAACATTTGCGGCCTCTGATCTTCTGTGTAACGAATCGAGACTTGGAGCAGCCAGCTGTGGGTCACCTCTACCCAGAGCGTGGGATCCTCGCTCTGCTTGCACCAAGGTAGGAGCCGTGAGTGTGTGAGTGTCCCTTTGAACAGTCATGGGGCTGGAAGCTAGGTGCTTTACCACGCGTGGGTTACGCATAAATGGATTCCTCCCAAGTGGGAAGTGCTCGTGGGTGGGAGCTACCTGCCTCATCATGGATGTGCAAAACAAAAAACGGATTCCTCCCAAGTGGGGAGCCCTCGTGGTGGTAGCTACCACAAGTGAGTAACTCACAAATGGGTTTCTACCAAGTGGGAAGTGCCTGTGGGTAGGAGTTAGCCACCTCACCACATGCAAACAAACCATAAGTGAATTTCTCCTTGGTGGTCCCGGGGCTTTTTGTCACACGCGAGAAGCACGTAAGTATATTCCTCCTGATAGGGTAGATCTAATATCATAAATAATCGTATACTCCACGTCCAAAATAATCCAAGTGTTCAATTCTCCTTGAGGAATCAATTTTGTATAAAACTCCGCCTTTCTGTGCCCGGTCTTTCTTTCTCTCGCCGTGACGATTCCAGAAGGAACCCGTCTCCGGGCGATGGGCGACAGTAGTAGAGACGGAGGATATGGGCTTCAGAGGAAGATATGGGCTTCAAAGGAAGGGAAAGAGGGGGTGGGGGAGGTGTGAATGTACAAAAGCTATACTAGGGATCGAGAAGAAAACCGACTCCTTCTCATTCACAGTGAGTCTAGGGGAGTATAAGAACATGAGACCCCCTCTAGAGAGTGCAGCAAGGGAGACAGTGTTATCGGGGGAGAGGTAGGTTTCAGGGATGGCGAGGAGGAGCAGTGACACTGGGTCAGAAACAGGTCAAGCATGAAGGAAAGCTTTTCCATGATGGAGTGAGGGTTCCACAGGCCACCCTTGGTTCAAGCTGTGGGAAGGGTGCATGGGGTGGGAACGGCGCGAGGAAGACGAAGGGGTTGAATGGGATTGAGCTGGCGAGGGCTGGCACAGGGGTCGGAGGGAGATGAGATGAGGGCTGGGGCAGGAGGTTAAGGATTGGGGAGGTGGAGAGAGGTTGGGGATGGTGGAAGGGGGAAGAAATGTCAAGCCAGTCCCAAGATGCCTCTGTTTACTTTCTCCAAAGGGGAATCCCAGATCCCCAAGATCTGAAACTCTGGGGATCCTTTAGCTTAGTTGCAGGGAGAAATTGCAATTTTTCTCTTCTCCTAAACTCCTTCTCCTTTCGGTATCTTCTTAAGGCAGAACTGGAGTGACTCCTTTCCATTCACTGCTGTGAAACTGAATTTCAGGACTGTTTTGCTTCTTGAAATAAGCCACTGGCGAGCACAACTCTGAGATCAAGTGGGAAGATCTTGATTACTTATCTCTTACCCTAAAATTTGAGGAAGGTTGCCTGGAACTCTGATTTCAGAAGGGCTTTGAGGGTTGGAGGAGGGCTGTGATCTGCCCTATATTGTGTCAGGGAGGGAGGACGCGACAGTGGGGGTTGAAAACACCAGGCTGGACATTAAAGAGATGAGTCTGAGTCGTTGCTTTGAGATGAAGGAAGCACAAAAGAGCTGTGCCGGGGGACAAGTTGACTGAGTGCCATAATGCCTGGTGGTTAGCAGCTTCTAGTGGGAAGAGCCATTAGAGGTCATTGAAGGTTAGAGAGATGTTCAGAGAATGGTGGTCTGGACAGAACCAAGGGAAACTCACCCTATAATCAGTTGTGAATCGGGGTCACCCGTGGCACGGTGCCATGTTTGAGGGCTGGTACAGCAAGAGATACCGGGGTCAGAAAGGCTGAGCCAGGCAAAATTTAATCCATCTGGTGAATTGAATTCCTCCTTCTGGGTGGAATACACTTATTTTAGTTACACACACATGGCAAATCTCCTGGCTCCTGCCCCACGAACGCTTCCCACTCGGGAGGAATACACTTCACGTGTTACTCGCCCATGGTGAATATAATCCTACACTGATAAGCAGCAAGTACACTGGTCAGCGTGGGCCCCAACCTTGAATACCTGGTGGAACCTGGAAGAAGAAACCAGTTGTCTTCAGGAGCTACTTTTCACATCGCCCGGAAATTGAGCTCCCTCTCCGAGGGGAAACTCACTTCTCCTTACTCCACTGAGGAGGTCTGACAGGTCATTCGGTGACCACGCAGGTTCCGACAGAGTGACACCCTGACTGTGGGTTGAGCCGGCTCATCATGTCTGTGTGTCAGCGTTCCAACCTACTACAAAGAGTTCGTGGAGCTATACCCTGCTATTTCCTAGTTCCTCTCCTTCTGTGCCGGCAACAGGCCAGTGGCAGTTACAACACCTTACGGGCAGGGGAAATTGTGTGGCAAGATCCATCAGATGTTTCTGCATTGTTTCTGCGATCCCTTTGGCTCAGGTCTTTTTTCCAGTTAAGTGTTTTCGGTGTACCTCTGTGATTTTACGTCTTCTGTAGGCAGGGACGTGATTTTCCTGTTAATGTACTTTCAGGTCATGCACTGTTGCAAACAGCTCCCAAAATATGCGTGCCTTCTTCTGGCAACTGGAGGAGGCCCATAAATGTGGTGTTGGTTTGGCCACGGCCCAAACAAGCACAGTCAGCCAATTTACAATCTGAAAGAAGAAAAGACAAACTTTTATTGTCTCTGGGTTTGTTTGGACTTTCAAAACAAAATTGCAAAATAGGAACCAAACTCACCTGTGCCTCAGGAGTTATGGACAGTCAGAACTTCATTAGCCAAAATGTCCCAGCGGTCAAGACATGGAAGCCAACCTTCTTTCATGTGGCTCGATACAATGAGCAACTGCAAAGCAATCCTAAACAGAAGCAGCTAACTAGTAGGTCAGGCCTGTTAGATTCAACCAGCAGCAGCTTTGCTGCAGCAAGGAAATAGTCTCTTAGATTACACAGGCCCAGACACAGACACACACTCACCAACACGCCTACCCATACATACATATGCACTTCGTACAATATTCATGTGTGTGTGTTTATATATATGTATATATACATTTATACATGCATACATATATATATGCATTTACATATACATATGTACCTATATATGCAACAATTTAGAAGGCAATGAAATATAGTCTCAAACAGTGCAGAGCAGTTATGCACTACTGGAAGACCCACATAGGCCAGCTGCAATGAGAAGTGTCTTCTGCATAAGTCAAGCTCTGTAAAAACTGAGATTCCCTATATTTTGGGGAAATCCATGGGCACAAGTGTCAGTCCTGCATCAACCTTTTCAACCACACAAATGGATGAGTGTATGTGCTGGGCTGTAGTAGGAAATCAGAACATGTGGTAGGAGGGGGGTCGAGCGGATTGCTATAAAGCCGATGTTAATTAAGGAATGTGATGTTAATGATGTGAGGGTAGATGGGAAAATATTGGAGGCTCTTGAGGAGTGGGGAGATATGGACTGTTGGCTCTTTAGAAAAATAATCCGGAAAGCAGAGTGAAGGGTGGATTGGAGTAGGAGAGACAGGAAGCAGAGACGTTGGTGAGGAGCCTGATGCAGTTGTCAAGGTGGGATGTGAGTAAGTGCTTTGATCGAGCAATCAATTCAAACAGTTCTCTCCCTCCTATTTGCCCACTCTGTTCTCCCACTACACCATGCTGGCAGTCCCCATTCCCCTCAAAGGGAACTCATTCTGGACTCTCTTATATCTGATCCCTGGCTCACGGTCTGCCTCCTTTCCTAAAATTTCCACCCCATTAAAATTTACCTCACCACAGTTCTCCCCATCTTCAGAGTCCTTCTGAAATCCCACCTCCTCAGGAGGCCGTCTCTGAATAATTTTTCTTCTCTTTAGGTCAGATATTCCCAAATACTACTTCAGCACTTTTGTGCTACCTCCCCAATTCCCGCCCTCACAACCCCCCTCCATGGAACTTCTCAACATATAGATCTGCATCCTCCACTCATCCACATATTTGTCTCTCTAGTCTCCTAACCGTAATTATAACAATAAAATGATGATGATGATCATGATGATGATGATGATGATGACGATGGCCACAACAATGGTGGTATTTTTTAAGTAGTATTTATTGGGGGGCAGCATGGCCTAGTCAATAGGGCACCTTTTCCCTCTTTTCTTTTCCAGACCCAGACCCAGACACACACTCACCAACACACCTACCCATACATACATACGAACCTTGTACAATACACATATGTGCACATATACATACAGGTATATATTTGTATATGTATACAGGCATGTATATATACACACAATTACATACATATATGCATGTGTATATATGTATAAAACATTTACATGTACCTATATATATGCAGCAATTTAGAAGGCAATGAAATATAGTCTCAAACAGTGCAAAGTGGTTATGCACTGCTGGAAGCCCACATAAGCCAGCTGCAATAAGAAGTGTCTCCTGCATAAGCCAAGCTCTGTAAAAACTGAGATTCCCTATATTTTGGGGAAATCCATGGGCACAACAAGTGTCAGTCCTGCATCAACCTTTTTCAACCACACAAATGGATGAGTGTATGGGCTGGGCTGTAGTAGGAAATCAGAACATGTGGTAGGAGGGGTCGAGCTGAGTGCTATAAAGCCGATGTTAAGGAATGTGATGTTAATGATGTGAGGGTAGATGGGCAAGAATTGGAGGCTCTTGAGGAGTGAGGAGATATATACTGTTGGCTCTTTAGAAAAATAATCCGGGAAGCAGAGTGAAGGGAGGACTGGAGTAAGAGAGACAGGAAGCAGAGACCTGGTGAAAAGCCTGATGCAGTGGTCAAGGTGGGATGTGAGTAAGTGTTTTGATCGAGCAATCAATTCAAACAGTTCTCTCCCTCCTATTTGCCCACTCTGTTCTCCCACTACATCACGCTGGCAGTCCCCATTCCCCTCAAAGAGAACTCATTCTTGACTCTCTTATATCTGACCCCTGGCTCATGCTCTGCCTCCTTTCCTAAAACTCCCACCCCATTAAAATTTGCCTCACCACAGTTCTCCCCATCTTCAGAGTCCTTCTGAAATCCCACCTCCTCAGGAGGCCTTCCCTGAATAATTTTTCTTCTCTTTAGGTCAGATATTCCCAAATACTACCTCAGCACTTTTGTGCCACCTCCACAATTCCCACACTCACAACCCCCCTCCATGGAACTTCCCAACGTATAGATCTGCATCCTCCACTCATCCACATATTTGTCTCTCTAGTCTCCTAACAGTAAATAACAATAAAATGATGATGATGATGATGATGATGATGACGATGACCACAACAATGATGGTATTTGTTAAATAGTATTTATTGGGAGGCAGCATGGTCTAGTCGATAGGGCACTGGCCTGCAAGTCAGAAGGATCTTGGTTCTAACCTTGGCCCCACTTCTTTTCTCCTGTGACCTTGCAAAAGTCACTACACTTCTCTGTGCCTCAGTTACCTCATCTGTATAGTGGGGATTAAGACTGGGAGCCCCATTTGGGAGTGGGACTTTGTCCAACCTGATTACCTAATATCTACCCCAGCACTTAGAACAGTGCCTGGCACATAGTGAACACTGAACAAATATTATAAAAAAGGAGCTTATCACATGTCAAGCACTGTTCTAAGTACCAGGGAATACACAAAAAAATCAAGTCAGACACCATCTTTGTCCATCACCGGACTCACGGACCAAATAAAGAATTGAGTTCCCACTTCACAGATGAGGAAACCAAGGCACAAGATAAGTGACTTGTCCAGGGTCACAACAGAAATAGTGGTGAACTCAGGCCCTCTGGCACCCACTTTCTTCTTCCTGACTGAAATGTGGTTTTTTGCCCCTGGAAGGCAGGGATCATGATGCCTAACTCCTCTAAAAGTATTTTAAATCACAAGCATGTGATACAGCTCTGCCTGGAGACGGCACTCAATAAGTACTATTTATGCGATGCATATTCTTGACTTAGACTGCCTCGCCCATAATTACTCACCTACTTATCATTCTGTGCTCTAGCCATTAAAAGATTTGAGTGACTTGTGTCTGTCAGTACCCACCATTACAGTATAAACTCCTTGAGGGCAAGGCCACTTTCTCAACTGTATTCTCAGTAGAATTCGGCACACAGAAAGTATTTAATAACTCATTCGCTCCCATAGCTTCAACTATCATCTTTATGCAGATGATACACAAATCTTTATTATATCTCCTTCCCTGTTGTCTCTCCCTCCCTCCAGGCTCACATCTCCTCCTGCCTTCAGAACATCTCCACCTGTTTGTCCTTCTGCCACCAAAACCTCAACCTGTCCAAGACTGCGTCTTTATCTTCCGTCCCAAACCAGTACTCTCCCTGACTTTTCTGTCACCATGAACGTCACTACCATCCCACCCGTCTTACAGGCCTGCAACCTTGGTGTCTTCCTTGACTCCGATCTCTCATTCACCCCACATATCCAATCCATCACCAAAACCTGTCGGTCTCACCTTCACAACATCGCTAAGATCAGCCCTTTTCTCTCCATCCGAACCGCCACCTCATCAGTACAATCACTCATTTTATCCCGACTGGATTATTGCATCAGCATCTCTTCTGTTCTCCCAACCTCTTGTTTCTCCCCGCTTCGGTCCGTAGTTCACTCTGCTGCCCGGATTATCTTTCTACAGGAACGTTCTGAGCATGTCACCCCCCTCCTCAAAAATCTCCAGGGATGCCTATCAACCTCCTTAAGAAGCAAAAATTCACTGTTGGCTTCAAAGCTTTCCATCACCTTGGCCCTTCTTATTTCACTTCCCTTCTCTCCTTCTACAACCCAACGTGCACACTCCGCTCCTCTGCCACTAACTTTCTCACTGTGCCTCGTTCTCACCTGTCCCGCCGGCGACCCCTGGCCCATGTTCTGCCTCTGGCCTGGAATGTCCTCCCTCCTCAAATCCACCAAACTAGCACATTTCCTCCCTTCAAAGCCCTACTGAAGGGACACCTCCTCCAGGAGGTCTTCCCTGGTTAAGCCCTAATTACCCTCAGCTCCTCTCCCTTCCCTATTGCCCTGACCCATTCCCTTTGCTCTACCCCTGCCACCTGCCCCACAATACTTGTAAATATATTTACATATTTGTAATTCTATTTATTTTTATTAATGATTTATATAGATCTATCTTTCTGTTATTTCTACTAATGCTACTGATGCCTGTTTACTTGTTTTATATCTGTCTTCCCCCTTCGGGACTGTGAGCCCATTGTGCACAGGGATTGCCTCTATTTGTTGCTGAATTGTACTTCCCAAGCGCTTAGTACAGTGTTCTGCACAGAGTAAGTGCTCAATAAATACATTTGAATGAATGAATATCGGGCTTATAGTCTGTGCATTCTGCAGCTGAGGAAAAATGGAGGCTCAGAGAAGATAAGTAATTCAAGGTCACTCAGCAGACAAGTGGCAGAAACAGGATTAGAACCCGTGTCCTCTTATTCTCAGATCTGTGTTTTTTGGAGTAAATCCTTTCCTGTATCTACAACCCAACATTCCCTTTGAGTGGGACAACCTACTGATGGTCTGAAAACCTCCAGCCTCAACCTGACCCCCAGAGCAGTCTTTCCTTCCCCAGAAGATTCAGCTCATATTAAGTTACCCCTCTACTTCCTCCTCTTTTATATCTTGCTTCCGAGCCTGCTCTGAGCCCTCCTAAAGTCCACCTGAGGGCCCTTGTTCAGCCGCTAACATGGGAGTTGCCCAGAGGAGGCTCTGAAACAGAAACCCACTGAAGTGTGTGTTACTGGGCTCCTCAATCAATCAATCAATCAATCAATCAATCAATGGTATTCATTGAGTGCTTATTTTTTGCACAGCACTATAGTAGGCATTTAAGAGGGCATAATACAACAGAATTGGTAGATGCATTCTCTACCCACAATGAGATTACACTCTAAAGGGGGAGAGGGACATAAGTGAATAATTGGTAGATGCATTGGTAGATGCATTCTCTACCCACAATGAGATTACACTCTAAAGGGGGAGAGGGACATAAGTGAATAATTTATAAATACATAGGTAGATACTGAGTATACTAAGATTGGGGCATATTCCAAATGCCCAAAGAGTGGGAATCCAAGCGCGCAAATAACTCCGAAGAAGTCCAAGTAAGCATTGCATTTCCATGACAAATGTTAGACTTGGGATCGAGGCATAGGACAGTTTGACTCTGAAGACTTCTTTCCCTTAAGCAAGGTCAGTTTCCAGCTGCTCTGCCATTCCAACAGGTCGTTGAGGTGGTTAAGCTCTTAATACAGTGCTCTGCACACAGCGCTCAGCAAATACCTTTGATTATTAGATACCTGGTAGGGCTATCAATCAATTAATGAATGAGTCAATCAGGGCTATTTACTGAACACTAGTAGGAGCTTGGGAGAGTACAGTTTAACAGCGTTGCAGAGCTGGTACCTGCCCACAAGGAGTTTACAGTCAGGTGGGGGAAACAAATAAACAAATTACAGCTATGTACATAAGTGCTGTGGGCTGAGGGTGGGGAGAATATAATGATAGCTTTTGGTATTAAGAATAACGAGGATGATGATGATGATGGTAACAACAATAATAATAGCATTAAGAGCTAATTTTATGCCACCCACTCTTCTAAGCACTGGGATAGATACAAGCTAATTTTTTTCTACAAAAATGTTCAGGACAAGTCACACCACTCCTCAAAAAACTCCAGTGGTTATCCTCCGCATCCAGTGAAAACTCTTCACCATTGGCTTTAAAACACTCAATCACCTTGCTCCTTCCTGCCTTTCGTTGCTACTCTCCTACTACACCTCAGCCCACACAATATGCTCCTTTAATGCTAACCTTCTCACTGTGCCTTGATCTCACCTATCTCGCTGCTGGCCCCTCGCCCCTGTCCTGCCTCTGGCCTGGAACTCCCTCTCTTCTCAAATCTGACAAGAAATTACTCTCCCCATCTTCAAGGCCTTATTGAAGGCACATTTCCTCCAGGAGGTCCTCCTTGACGAAGACCCCCTTTCCTCTTCTCCGACTCTCTTCTGAGTTTCCCGGACTTCCTCCTTTTGTTATTTCCCACTCCCAGACGCACAGCACTGTACATAGCACTGTACAGAGCGCTGTACATGGTACATAGCTATAATTTATTTATTGGTCTTAATGTCTGTCTCCCCCTTCTCTAAACTGTAAGGTCATGGAGGTCAGGGAAAGTGTCTGCTTATTGTTGAACTGTACTCTCCCAAGCACTTCGTATAGTGTTCTGCACACAGTAAGTGCTCCGATAAATATGACTGAGTGAATGAAGGCAATCAGGTCAGATACAGTCCCTGTGCTGCCGGGGACTCATAACCTAGGTAAGAGGGAGAATAGGTTTTGGATACCCATTTTACGAATGAGAGAAACCAAGTATCAGGAAAGCAAAGTGACTTGCCAAAGGCCCCCCAGTAGATCAGAGGCAGAGCCAGGATTAGAATCCAGGTTTTCTTCTCAGGACCATGATCTTTCCTCTAGGTCATGCTGCTTCTCATGACAACTGTGGTGTTTCTCAAGTGGCCAAGCCCTATTCTAAGAGCTGGGGTGGATGCCAGATAATCAGGTTTGGAAGAAAAACGTCACAGACTCTGAGTTGTGTTCAAGCGGGTATATCAGAGATAGGTTTATGAATATTAGAGCTTCTTTTAGCACTAGAAAGGAGTGATGGTTGACGGGCAGAGTTTCCTCTGCTAGTAGAGGCCAGCTCAGCTCCAAACAATCCAGAGTCTCCTGGTAAAGCACTTTAAAATTGAACAGAGGAGTATAATACAGGATAAAAGCATTAGGCTAGGCAGCAATAAATCCCACGGGTGTTTCTCGGTCCAGCCCCGGACCCTCTTTGGTCTCTAGGGGATTAAATTCCACTGAACAGCAAGGCCAGGGGTCTTGATGAGCTCAAGGGAGAAGCTTCATTTTACTTTTCAGTGATATGTCACTCCTTGCAGAAAATCTGAGCAGAGAATAAAATGAAGACGATGTGTGTGAAGTGCTTGCCTTGAGTTAATCAAGTTTGCCTTGAGCCAATCAAGTAATCAAGCACACCCATGGGCGATCAAGCTGGCCTCGAGCTGAAACCGCTCAAAGAGAAAGGGGGACAAATGCAATGCCTTGATCTTTATGCTTCCACACAGGTCTTGTATGGGACCACATAAACTGAAAAGTAGCGTGGTCTAGTAGACAGAGCATGAGCCTGTGAGTCAGATGAACCAAGGTGAATCCAGAGTACCCACCATCTCAGGTCAGATGCTTCCTTGTGACTTCCAGAGCTCGCAAGGTGGAACTCGAAAGTGTGGTGAGATACTGCTCCCACAACCAGAACCGCTAGATTGACAGCCCAAGCTGGGAATTCAGAAGGTATTCCTCGCCCCCTTGCCAATCAAATTAAGTATGGAAGAGGGAAGGAGATAGGATAAACCGAGGCCGGAAATTGGAGTGGCCTAGGAGGACAGGTAATAAACATTTGCGGCCTCTGATCTTCTGTGTAGCGGATCGAGACTTGGAGCAGCCAGCTGCGGGTCACCTCTACCCAGAGCGTGGGATCCTCGCTCTGCCTGCACCAAGGTAATAATGTTGGTATTTGTTAAGTGCTTACTATGTGCAGAGCACTGTTCTAAGCACTAGGGTAGACACAGGGTAATCAGGTTGTCCCACGTGGGGTTAACAGTCTCAATCCCCATTTTACAGATGAGGTAACTGAGGCACAGAGAAGTTAAGTGACTTGCCCACAGTCACACAGCTGACAAGTGGCAGAGCTGGGATTTGAACCCATGACCTCTGACTCCAAAGCCCGTGCTCTTTCCACTGAGCCACGCTGCTTCGCAAAATTAACACACTGCGTTGGCCGGGAATCGAACCTGGGTCAACTGCTTGGAAGGCAGCTATGCTCACCACTATAACACCAACGCAAGGTAGGAGCCGTGAGTGTATGAGTGTCCCTTTAAACGGTCATGGGGCTGGAAGCGAGGTGCTTCGCCACGGGTGGGTAACGCATAGATTCCTCCCAAGTGGGAAGTGCTCGTGGGTGGGAGCTACCTGCCTCATCATGGATGTGCAAAACAAAAAATGGATTCCTCCCAAGTGGGGAGCCCTCGTGGGTGGTAGCTACCAATGGTGAGTAACTCATAAATGGGTTTCTACCAAGTGGGAAGTGCCCGTGGGTAGGAGTTAGCCACCTCACCACATGCAAACAAACCATAAGTGAATTTCTCCTGGGTGGTACCAGGGCTTTTTGTCACATGCGAGAAGCACGTAAGTATATTCCTCCTGATAGGGTAGATCTAATATCATAAATAATCATATACTCCACGTCCAAAATAATCCAGGTGTTCAATTCGCCTTGCGGAATCAATTTTGTATAAAACTCCACCTTTCTGTGCCCGGTCTTTCTTTCTCTCGCCGCGACAATTCCCGAAGGAACCCGTCTCCGGGCGATGGACAACAGTAGTAGAGACGGAAGATATGGGCTTCAGAGGAAGATATAGGCATCAAAGGAAGGGAAAGAGAGGGGTGGGGGAGGGGTGAATGTGCAAAAGCGATACTACGGATCGAGAAGAAAACCGACTCCTTCTCATTCGCAGTGAGTCTAGGGGAGTAGAAGAACATGAGACCCCCTCTAGAGAGCGCGGCAAGGGAGACAGTGTCATAGGGGGAGAGGTAGGTTTCAGGGATGGTGAGGAGGAGCAGTGACACTGGGTCAGAAACAGGTCAGGCATGAAGGAAAGCTTTTCCATGATGGAGTGAGGGTTTCTTTCTTTTCTTTCAATAGTATTTATTGAGCGCTTACTATGTGCAGAGCACTGTACTAAGCGCTTGGAATGAACAAGTCGGCAACAGATAGAGACAGTCCCTGCCGTTTGACGGGCTTACAGTCTAATCGGGGGAGATGGACAGACAAGAACAATGGCAATAAATAGAGTCAAGGGGAAGAACATCTCGTAAAAACAATGGTAACTAAATAGAATCAAGACGATGTACAATTCATTAACAAAATAAATAGTGTAATGAAAATATATACAATTGGGCGGACGAGTACGGTGCTGTGGGGATGGGAAGGGAGAGGGGGAGGAGCAGAGGGAAAAGGGGAAAAAGGGGGTTTAGCTGCGGAGAGGTAAAGGGGGGTGGCGGAGGGTGTAGAGGGAGAAGAGGAGCTCAGTCTGGGAAGGTCTCTTGGAGGAGGTGAGTTTTAAGTAGGGTTTTGAAGAGGGGAAGAGAATCAGTTTGGCGGAGGTGAGGAGGGAGGGCGTTCCAGGACCGCGGGAGGACGTGAAACAGAGGTCGACGGCGGGATAGGCGAGACCAGGGCACGGTGAGGAGGTGGGCGGCAGAGAAGCGGAGTGTGCGGGGTGGGTGGTAGAAAGAGAGAAGGGAGGAGAGGTAGGAAGGGGCAAGGTGATGGAGAGCCTTGAAGCCTAGAGTGAGAAGTTTTTGTTTGGAGCAGAGGTTGATAGGCAACCACTGGAGTTGTTTAAGAAGGGGAGTGACATGCCCCGATCGTTTCTGCAGGAAGATGAGCCGGGCAGCGGAGTGAAGAATAGACTGGACCGGGGCAAGAGAGGAGGAAGGGAGGTCAGAGAGGAGGCTGACACAGTAGTCTAGCTGGGATATAACGAGAGCCTGTAACAGTAAGGTAGCCATTTGGGTGGAGAGGAAAGGGCGGATCTTGGCGATATTGTAGAGGTGAAACCAGCAGGTCTTGGTAACGGATAGGATGTGTGGGGTGAACGAGAGAGACGAGTCAAGGATGACACCGAGATTGCAGGCCTGAGAGACGGGAAGGATGGTCGTGCCATCCACGGTGATAGAGAAGTCTGGGAGAGGACTGGGTTTGGGAGAGAAGATGAGGAGCTCAGTCTTGCTCATGTTGAGTTTTAGGTGGCGGGTCGACATCCAGGTGGAGACGTCCTGGAGGCAGGAGGAGATGCGAGCCTGAAGGGAGGGGGCGAGGGCGGGGCGGAGATGTAGATCTGCGTGTCATCTGCGTAGAGATGGTAGTCAAAGCCGTGAGAGCGGATGAGTTCACCGAGGGAGTGAGTGTAAATGGAGAACAGAAGAGGGCCAAGAACTGACCCTTGAGGAACTCCAACAGTTAAAGGATGGGAGGGGGAGGAGGCTCCAGCGAAGGAGACCGAGAATGACCAGCCAGACAGGCAACAGGAGAACCAGGAGAGGACAGAGTCTGTGAAGCCAAGGTGAGATAAGGTATGGAGGAGGAGGGGATGGTCTTCAGTGTCAAAGGCAGCAGAGAGGTCAAGGAGGATTAGAATGGAGTAGGAGCCATTGGATTTGGCAAGAAGGAGGTCATGGGTTACCTTAGAGAGAGCAGTCTCGGTAGAGTGGAGGGGACGGAAGCCAGATTGGAGGGGGTCTAGGAGAGAATGGGAGTTAAGGAATTCTAAGCATCGATTGTAGACGACTTGTTCTAGGATTTTGGAAAGGAAGGGTAGTAGGGAGATAGGGCGATAACTAGAGGGGTAAGTGGGGTCAAGAGTGGGTTTTTTTAGGATGGGGGAGAGGTGGGCATGTTTGAAGGCAGCAGGGAAGGAGCCATTGGAGATTGAGTGGTTCAAAATAGAAGTTAAGGAAGGAAGGAGGGCAGGGGCGATGGTTTTAATAAGGTGAGAGGGAATGGGGTCCGAGGTGCAGGTGGAGGGGGTGGCACTTGCGAGGACGGAGGAGATCTCCTCTGAGGATACTGCAGGGAAGGATGGGAAAGTAGGGGAGAGGGTTGGTGGGGGGGAGGGGAGAGGCGGAGGGGTGACTTTGGGGAACTCAGACCTGATTGTGTTGATTTTCGTGAGGAAATAGGTGGCCAGATCATTGGGGATGAGAGATGGGGGAGGCGGAGGAACAGGGGGCAGATGACACGCAAATCTTCATCTCCCCCCGTTCTCTCCTCCTCCCTTCAGGCTCGTTTCTCCTCCTGCCTCCAGAACGTCTGCACCCGGATGTCTGCCCTCCACCTAAAACCTAAAATTCAACCTGTCCCAAACTGAGCTCCTTATCTTCCCTCTCAAACCCTGTCGACTCCCTGTCTTTCCTATCACGGTGGACGATGGCTGAAACAGAAGTCCACTGAAGTGTGTGTTATTGGGCTCCTCAATCAATCAATCAATCAATCAATCAATCAATCAATGGTATTTATTGAGTGCTTGTTTTTTGCACAGCACTGTAGTAGGCATTTAAGAGGGTGTAATAGAACAGAATTGGTAGATGCATTCTCAGCGTGGCTCAGGGGAAAGAGCATGGGCTTTGGAGTCAGGGCTCCTGAGTTCGAATCCCAGCTCTGCCACTTGTCGGCTGTGTGACTGTGGGCAAGTCACTTAACTTCTCTGGGCCTCAATTCCCTCATCTGTAAAATGGGGATTAAGACTGTGAGCCCCACGTGGGACAACCTGATTCCCCTGTGTCTACCCCAGCGCTTAGAACAGTGCTCGGCACATAGTAAGCGCTTAACAAATACCAACATTATTATTATTATTATTACCTACAATGAGATTACACTCTAAAGGGGGAGAGGGACATTAATGTAAGTGAATAATTTATAAATGCATAGATAGATACTGAGTATACTAAGAGTGGGGAATATTCCAAATGCCCAAAGAGCGGGAATCCAAGCGCACAAATGACTCTGAAGAAGTCCAAGTAAGCATTGCTTTTCTGTGACAAATGTTAGACTTGGGATCGAGGCATAGGACAGTTTGACTCTGAAGACCTCTTTCCCTTAAGCAAGATCAGTTTCCAGCTGGTCTGCAATTCCAACAGGTCGTTGAGGTTGTTAAGATCTTAATACAGTGCTCTGCACACAGCGCTCAGCAAATACCTTTGATTATTAAATACCTGGTAGGGCTTGGGCTTTCTTCAATCAATCAATCAATCAATGAGTCAATCAGGGCTATTTATTGAACACTAGTAGGAGCTTGGGAGAGTACAGTTTAACAGCGTTGCAGAGCTGGTAACTGCCCACAAGGAGTTTACAGTCAGGTGGGGGAAACAAATAAACAAATTACAGCTATGTACATAAGTGCTGTGGGCTGAGGGTGGGGAGAATATAATGATAGTTTTTGGTATTAAGAATAACGAGGATGATGATGACGGTGGTAACAACAATAATAACAGCATTAAGAGCTTATTTTGTGCCCCCCATTCTTCTAAGCACTGGGATAGATACAAGCTAATTTTTTTCTACAAAAATGTTCAGGACAAGTCACACCACTCCTCAAAAAACTCCAGTGGTTATCCATCCACCTCTGCATCTAGTGAAAACTCTTCACCATTGGCTTTAAAACACTCAATCACCTTGCTCCTTCCTGCCTTTCGTCACTACTCTCCTACTACACCTCAGCCCACACAGTATGCTCCTTTAATGCTAACCTTCTCACTGTGCCTTGATCTCACCTATCTCGCTGCTGGCCCATCACCCCTGTCCTGCCTCTGGCCTGGAACTCCCTCCCTTCTCAAATCTGACAAGAAATTACTCTCCCCATCTTCAAGGCCTTATTGAAGGCATATTTCCTCCAGGAGGTCCTCCTTGACTAAGACCCCCTTTCCTCTTCTCCAACTCCCTTCTGAGTTTCCCGGACTTACTCCTTTTGTTATTTCCCGCTCCCAGACGCACAGCACTGTACATAGCACTGTACACAGCACTGTACATGGTACATAGCTATAATTTATTTATTGGTCTTAATGTCTGTCTCCCCTTCTCTAAACTGTAAGGTCATGTAGGTCAGGGAAAGTGTCTGCTTACTGTTGAACTGTACTCTCCCAAGCGCTTCGTATAGTGTTCTGCACACAGTAAGTGCTCCGATAAATATGACTGAGTGAATGAAGGCAATCAGGTCAGATACAGTCCCTGTGCTGCCGGGGACTCATAACCTAGGTAAGAGGGAGACTAGGTTTTGGATACCCATTTTACGAATGAGTGAAACCAACGATCAGAAAAGTAAAGTGACTTGCCCAAGGCCCCCCAGTAGATCAGAGGCAGAGCCAGGATTAGAATCCAGGTTTTCTTCTCAGGACCATGATCTTTCCTCTAGGCCACGCTGCTTCTCATGACAACTGTGGTGTTTCTCAAGTGGCCAAGCCCTATTCTAAGAGCTGGGGTGGATGCCAGATAATCAGGTTTGGAAGAAAAACGTCACAGACTGAGTTGTGTTCAAGCGGGTATATCAGAGATAGGTTTATTAATATTAGAGCTTCTTTTAGCACTAGTAAGGAGTGATGGTTGACGGGCAGAGTTTCCTCTGCTAGTCAAGGCCAGCTCAGCTCCAAACAATCCAGAGTCTCCTGGTAAAGCACTTTAAAATTGAACAGAAGAGTATAATACAGGATAAATGCATTAGGCTAGGCAGCAATAAGTCCCACGGGCGTTTCTCGGTCCAGCCCCGGAACCTCTTTGGTCTCTAGGGGATTAAATTCCACTGAACAGCATGGCCAGGGGTCCTGATGAGCTTAAGGGAGAAGCTTCATTTTATCTTCCGGTGATATGTCACTCCTTGCAGAAAATCTGAGCAGAGAATAAAGTGAAGAAGATGTGTTGTGAAGTGCTTGCCTTAAGTTAATCAAGTTTGCCCTGAGCCAATCAAGTAATTAAGCACACCCATGGGTGATCAAACTGGCCTAGACCTGAAACCGCTCAAAGAGAAAGGGGGACAAATGCAATGCCTTGATTTTTATGTTTCCACACAGTTCTTGTATGGGACCACATAAACTGAAAACCAGCGTGGTCTAGTTGACAGAGCATGAGCCTGGGAGTCAGAGGTAACTAGGCCCTAATCCCGGCTCCTCCCCTCGTGGACTCTGTGACCTTGGGCAAGCCACTTCACTTCTCTTGCCTCAGTTATCCTCATCCATAAAATGGGATTTAAGACTGAGAGCCCTATGTGGGACGTGGACTCTGTGACCGTGTCCAACCTGATTATCTTGACTCTATCCCAGCACTTGGCACAGTGCCTTGGACCTGGTAGCACTTAACAAGTACCATAAAAAACAAGCAAACGAAAAAATAGATAAACCCCTCCCACTGAGCAAAGGAACAATCGCTGTGATAAGAGCTCTCTTTGTTTGCGTTCAGTGCAATCAACTATGTTAAAAGACAGTATCAACATTTGTATTCTCACATTTAAAATTAAATGGCAATCTGTTTCTCGATTGTGCTTAGTACAATTTTTGCACACAGTGAGCTCGCAATAAACACGATTGAACTGAATTGAATTGAATTGAATTGAAATGAATTGAATTGAACTGAATTGAAGAAGGCTGACGAAGATGGCCTAAGGAAATAATCACAGATCCTACCTGTGCTCCAGAGCACATAGAAGTTGGGAGGCCAAACTGTTAGGGAACTCCTCTCTCTTGGAGTCGCGCCTTGGGCCCCCCGTCCCTTATTCCCGGCTGATTCTTTGGCTGCCGAACGTCGACACGATTGCGCCGGGATCGCCTCTCCATTGGAGCCGCACTCCGAACCGCGGGTCCCCCTCAACCCTGGTTGATTCTTCCTCCTCTAGATGCCGACATGGATGCGCCACGATGCGTCGGAATCTGTCCTCCCGAGAAGCCCTCGCTATCAGACTTCAATAACCTTCCCCAGGGCTCGTGGCCGTCTCCCCAACCTGGACTCCTGCACCCCCGTCCAAGAACTCCAACACGGAGGACCACCCGCCCCCCGCAACCTCACGCTAGCACAGGCCCCACAACCCGCAGATCCACGAGTTGCTCCCAGACCTCCCCCATCTTTCCCTGACCCTCCCACTTCCAATCCACCTCGTCTTGCACCACCTCGAAGCCCATCCAGATAGCAAACCCAGACCGTGGGACTCTATTACTCTGTAGCACAGAGTACAGTGCGCGTCGTGGGACATTGAGTTCCCATTCCCCGCCCCTGCCATTCCTCCACCCCCGGCCGTGGGACATTACATTCCCAACCATCCTCCCTCCCTCGGCCTAGAAGCGATCATCCTTTGGGGAACACTCCCTCCCTCCTCCCCGTGCTCTGACCAGAGGTGATTGATTTCTCACGCCCGACCCCCATCCGCATCCCCAACCCCCACCCCCATCCCCATCCCCATCCCCATCCCCATTCCCATCCTCATCCCCATCCCCATCTCCGGGCAATATTACCCTTGTTCTCACTGTGTTACTTCAGCTGCTATTTGAGCCCGCAACTACTCACCCCGCCCATGTTGCTCGTTCTTCTATTCCTCTCTCCAAGAGTTTCCTCTCCTCTGACCCCCACAACAGCTCCACCCTTCCCCATATCAGAAATCCAAAGGAGACTCCCTCCGCCGCCTCAGAGACATTTGGACCACGAGCCCCAGGACTCTGCTTGCCGCTAGCCTTTTGATTTTGATCTGATAGACCCATAGACAAGTCAACATCCGACCTTGGACATCACCCGCTTATTAATAATATGCTATTGTATCGAATTGGTAGATGACAGCCAGTAGAATTTGCAGTGAGTGGTGGAGGCACATGAGGAGGGCTTCAGAGAAAGGGAAAGAAAGGGTTTTGCGGGGGAAGGTGGAATGGTGCAAAAGTGGCACTGAGGCATGAGGAGGAAGCGAACACCTCCTCCTTTCCCAGTGAGTCTGGTGGAATGGGAGAAGATGAAGCCCCCTGAGAAAGAGCAGGAGGGGAGACCATGTCATCTGGGGAGAAGCAGATTTCAGTGATGGCGAGGAGAAGTCGTGCCCCGAACAAGAACCGGTCAATAATGAAGGAAAGCTCCACGATGGAGTGGAGGTTCCACAGGGCACACTTGGCTGAGGCCATGCTGACGGGTTGAGGGGTAGGAAGGAATTGAATGAGGCTGAGCTGGCGGGGCCAGATAAACCCTAGGTCACTGATTGTGGGGTGGTGGAGACCCTCCCCTAAATTCAGTATTTTGGTCCCTGGTTTGCCAAGTCGCCGCTGGAATGGTCAGCAGTCTTTTTCCTTCAGCCAGGTGCTCTGACCCCCACTGTGGTGGGGCGGGGCCCGGGGGCTAGGTGTATCTTCCTTCTGGTGTCACTGTAGATCCCTTGCCAGCAGGGAGAGGGAGAGGATGGGGTCAGCGACTCTTCCCCTTTGAGCATGGGTCTGGAGGAGTTGCCCCACATTGGACCTTTGACGCTGTCCCTGCTCCCTGTCATAGCTCTCCCACAGTCCAGCTACTGTTGCCGCCATCTTGACTTATTTCCAGTGTGCAAAGTCATGTACTTAGTGCTTGGGAGAGTACAGTATAGCAATAAAGCAGTCACATTCCCTGTCCACAATGAGCTAACAGTCTAGAAGGGGAGACAGACATTAAAACAAATACACTACAGATAGGTATGTAAGTGCTGTGGGGCTTGTGGGGTGGCAAGTGAGGGAGGAGTAAAGGGAGCAAGCCAGGGCAACGCAGAAAGGTGTTAAAGAAGAGGAAAGGTCTTTTGGAGGAGAAGTGTCTTCAGTAAGGTTTTGAAGGTGGGCAGAGTAATTTTTAGTTATGAGGAGGGTGGGTGTTCTAGGCCCGAGGCAGAATTATTATTATTATAATTATCATGATTATTATTATGGTATTTGATAAGCACTTACTATGTGCCAAGCAGTGGTCTAAGCGTTGGGGAAATACAAGTTAATCGAGTTGGACACAGTCCCTATCCCATATGGGGCTCAGAGTCTAAATCCCAACTTGGCCACTTGTCAGTTGTGTGACTTTGGGCAAGTCACTTAATTTCTCGGTGCCTCAGTTCCCTCACCTGTAAAATGGGAATTAAGACTGTGAGCCCCACATAGGACATCCTGAATCCCCTGTGTCTACCCCAGCGCTTAGAACAGTGCTCGGCACATAGTAAGAGCTTAACAAATACCAACATTATTAAATCCCCACTTTACAGATGAGGTAACCGAGGCTCAGAGAAGTTAAGTGATTTGCCCAGGGTCACACAGCAGACGTGCAGAAGCAGGACTAGAACCCAGGTCCTTCCGACACCCAGGCCCATGCTCTATCCACTAAGCCAGGGTGTTTACTGTTACTACTCCTACCTCCACCACTACCACTAGTCAGTCACTAGTCGTATTTATTGAGCACTTGGGACACATTCAACAGACACATTTCCTGACCACAATATGCTTCTAGTACTACTACTACTGCTACCGCTACTGCTACTACTACTGCTACTACTCCACTACGGCAACTACCACTACTACAATTATTACTGTTACTACGGCTACCACCAAAATTACTGCTGCTACTAACATGGATGTAGTAACGTGGCAACAGCAGCTCCTGCCTTTCTCCTCTCTGATTCCATCCAGGCCCTAAATCCTCAAATCCATGTGGAAAAGACAAGGCTCTACAACTGGACTGGGCTGAAGTCAGCAGAAATGGGGGCTAATAAATCACTTTAGCAAAACTAAAATTAAGGCCAGTTCCTATGTGTAAGCCTTAAAATAATTAGGATTCTAGAGAAGGGTCAGTTTGGAGTCACTTACGATAGTCATGATGATAAAATCTCTGATTTAGAACAGCAGAAGTCCTGGAGTTTCAGAACTGAGAATATAAATGAAGGAAAATGTTATGATGCCAAGGGTTTGACAGGGTCTTCTGCAGTCTCTTTTTCCTGAAGGTCTTACTCTCACTGGGGAATTGGTGGCTATTAGTAAGAAGGTGGTTGTAGGCTGCTGGTAGGCAGGGGTTGTGTTTACCAATTCAACTGTATTGTTCACTCCCAAGTGCTGAGTTCTGTGTATTGCTCACAGAAAGCACTCAGTAATTACCATTGATTGATTCAGTAGGCATTTTTCCTGTTGTCTTCTTGTCTAATATTTTTGTTTTTAGCCCATCCTCCCTCAATCTCTACTCCTTCTGCAAACTCTGGCAACCCCAAAGTGACTCTCACCTTTTCAGAGAGCTGAGAGAGGAGCACAGTGACTCTGGAGCATGGTTTAATATCAATGGAGCCCTGGTTAACGCAGTGAGAAAACATGTTTCCATGAAGAAAACTTTTCTTAAATAATGTATTTAAGAATCCTGTTTCTGGTTCATTTCTGCCCTTTGCTAGTTAAATTGGGTGAAATCTACTTTGCAATTTTTTGCTCCTTTCCCTGCCCTCTTTAATAGTAATTTTGATATTTGTTACGTGCTTATTACGGCGTCGATCACTGTACTAACTCCAGGGTTATTTACAAGATAATCAGGTCTAATGCAGTCCCGCTTCATATGAGGGTCACAGCTTAAGGAGAGGTGGAAACAGGTATTAAATTCCCATTTTACAGATGAAGAAAGGGAACTACAGAAAGGTTATAATAATGATGGCATGTTTTAAGCACTTACTATATGCAAAACACTGTTCTCAGTGCTGGAGGGGTATACAAGGTGATCAGTTTGTCCCACATGGGGCTCCCAGTCTTCATTCTCATTTTACAGATGAGGTAAATGAGGCCCAGAGAAGTGAAGTGACTTGTCCAAAGTCACACAGCTGACAAGTGGCAGAGCCAGGATTAGAACCCACGACCTCTGACTCCCAAACCCGGGCTCTTTCCACTGAGCCACGCTGCTTCTAAACATAATATACAAGTGATGGAGCTGGTATTAAAAACTGTGCTCCTTGCCCTAAGAGGAACCAAATTGAAGACAGACAAGAGTGGAGTGGTACAGTGATAACTACTATCTCTCTTATCAGTATTGAATTTCATCTTTGAACCAAGAAAAGAGTCTCATCCATCAGCATAGCTTAGTGGAAAGAGCACAGACTTGGGAATCATAGGTAATGGGTTCTAATTCCGCTCTGCCACTTGTCAGCTGTGTGGTTTTAGGCAAGTCGAGAAGCAACGTGGCTCAGTGGAAAGAGCACGGGCTTTGGAGTCAGGGCTCATGAGTTCGAATCCCAGCTCTGCCACTTGTCGGCTGTGTGACTGTGGGCAAGTCACTTAACTTCTCTGTGCCTCAGTTCCCTCATCTGTAAAATGGGGATAAAGACTGTGAGCCCCACGTGGGACAACCTGATTCCCCTATGTCTACCCCAGCGCTTAGAACAGTGCTCGGCACATAGTAAGCGCTTAACAAATACCAACATTATTATTATTATTATTAAGTCACTCAACTTCTCTGTGCCTCAGTTCCCTCGTCTGTAAAATAGGGATTAAGACTGTGAATGCCACATGGGACAGCCTGATCATCTTGTATCCCCCACAGCTCTTAGAACAGTGCTTGGCACATAGTAAGCGCTTAAGAAATATCATCATGATTATTATTTCTGATGGGAGACTCCACCATCAGTATATGTAATGTACTTGGGCTACTTGCTTAGAATTATCCAGAATCCTTTAGTGACCTGCTAGCATATTTACCCAGTAATAATAATAATGTTGGTATTTGTTAAGCGCTTACTAGGTGCCGAGCACTGTTCTAAGCACTGGGGGAGATACAGAGTAATCAGGTTGTCCCACGTGGGGCTCACACACTTTTAATCCCTATTTTACAGATGAGGGAACTGACGCACAGAGAAGTTAAGTGACTTGCCCACAGTCACACAGCTGACAAGTGGCAGAGCCGGGAGTCAAACTCATGACCTCTGAGTCCGAAGCCCAGGCTCTTTCCACTGAGCCACGCTGCTTGCCCAAGGTCACACAGCAGACAAGTGGCAGAGCCGGCTTTAGAACCCACATCCTCTAACTCTCAAGCCCATGCTCTTGCCACTAGGCCTTGCTTCTTCTCTAAGAAGGCAGAATATCTCTTGAGGTATTACTGGGTTGCATGGGAGAATCGATGCAGGGACAGAAGGAGAATGAGACTAGAAATAATTAAGGGAGATTTTATGGAGGTTACCCTAATGGATTCAGTTTTATTGATGAAATACAGGGTTAGGTTACTGAAGCAAGAGATTGAGTGGATGGGGACAGGGGACTTGAGAGGAAGTTGAAGTCTGAAACAACTGGTGCCAACAATAAGCATGGAAGTTCTCAGGAACAGAGAAGTATTGTTGTACATATACGTTTACACATATATACATTCACAAATATGCCTATGTAGACTTTGATTGTTCCACTCCCAGTAAGATTCTCCCCTCTGAATCTTGGAATTTGAATTCCCTGGGATCAGAAGGGAGAACATCTCTGCCATGACTCCTCTTCCCCCACCACCTCCCACTGGTTTAATGACAGATTAGCACATTTTAATTCGTGAAATTCTAATCTGGCAAAATCCTTCAAAATGACATTATAAATGAGTGGTTTATACTGTCTACTGATATATTGTCTTGTGGTTTAAATTATTAGATCGTCTAATCTTTTGAGCAAGAGGTAGTGCTAGGAAAGAGGGAATGATGACTTTTCATGAGGTTCTGGAAAAAGGAACACAGGTAAACCTTCGGCACTTGGACTGTCCACTGGGGGCACATGTGTAAGCTTTCTTCTGTTGTCCTGCCTCTCTGGGCTGAGCATCAAAACAGTGGCTGAAGCAGGGAAAGCAGGAAAGGTCACTTTTCTTCACTGTCCTTTATCATTAGAGTGGATTTTGGAGTGGCAATGGGATTGAGGAAAGAAGGAAAACACCTGTTTCTTCTCACCAGACCCAGGACCCCAGGGGTCCATGTGGCCTGAGAACTATCTCTCCATTCACTGAACTGGACTCTGGAGTGGCATCTGAAGTCGGGAGAACAGGAAAACTGGGTTTGCCTAACCCCTCATATTTTTTCCTTTTTAATTTTGTTTTTAATGGAAAAATAATTCCCTGTTTGACTTTTCTCTTGCCTGACTGGGCCAAGGTGGGTGGGCTATTCCTCCATCCTTATTGACCTTGGATGGTCCTGTGTCCAACCAGAGCCAACCCTGCCAAGGACTGGGATGCAACTAACCACCAACATGATGAATACCCAGGGCCCATATAGGAGTGGGCACCAGGTCGGCATCAGATTGCCTTGGATGATTCCAAGAGGAAGGCGGAGCCCTGATGGACTGTAATTCAACTCCTTTACCTTGGGATTGGAAAACTTGAAGGACAAATTTGTAAACAAACCAAACACCTCCTGTACAAGTCACACCTACATTATGGACCCCTTCCACTTTCTTCCCTCTTCCAGGACTTGTGTTTGGACCCAAACCAACACCCCCTTAGAGACACAACCAGCAGGACTAGAACTCGACTTCCTGCTGCCATGCATGAAAAGAGAAAATTGAATCCAAGAGGGAATTTAACTCATAGGTAAAATGGAGATTAAGTCTGTGAGCCCCATGTGAGTCTAACTTAATTAGCTTATATCTACCTAGTAGATATAGCTAGTAGATAAAGCTTATATCTACTATGGCACATAGAAAGAGCTTAACAAACACCAAAAAAAACCCAACAACAATAAACAAACACTACCACCATCTCCATTCATTACTTCACTCTGATGCCCGGTTCATTTTTCCAAACACTGCTTTGTGCACATTTCCCCACTTTTCAACCTGTTGATTTGCTTTAAAGCACTCAGTCAGTTCACTCTCTCAGTTCTCTCCCCACTAATTATGCTTGCTTCTGTTCCACTACAACCGAGCCTGCACACTAATATAAATTGGCTTAGTGTGCCTCAATTCCATCTCTTTGGCTGCCTCAATTTCATCTCTGGCTATCTACCCCTTGTTTACGCTTTCCCTCCTGCCTAGAATGCCTCCCCTTCACATCTTCCAAACTATTATTCTCCCAATCCTCAAACCTCTATTAAAATAGCCTCTCCTCCTTGCCTGACTAATCTCTCATCTTGCCCCCCTATTTCCTCCCATTTACTGTTACTCCATCTCCTCCACATCACCTAAGCTTTTAGGTACCCCTGTCCATACCCCCTCCCCAAAACACTTACCTTCATATATTTAAACTCTAGTGTTTTTCTCTGTCTGTGATTTGTTTTAGTGTCTTTCTCCATCACTGGATTGCAAGTTCCTTGAGGGCAGAGATCATGTCTAATTCTTTTGTTTTCTCCCAAATGCTTAGTACAGTAGTCCACATAGAGTAAATGCTCAGTAAAGAGTATTGATTGACTGATGCCGATTGACAAAGGGAGCCAGTGGAGAGGGTTGGGAAACAGAGCAATATGAGATGAATAACATTTCAATGAGATGATTCTTGCAGCAGTTTGTACTGTAGACTGGAAAGTGAGAGACAGGGAAACCATAGCCTACTCATGATATAATCAGAACTTATGCAAAGAATAGTAGTTTGGATGGAGAGGAAAATGTGGATCCTGGAGGTATTGTGTGGAAAGAACCCACAGGTTTTGGCAGAATACTGGATGTAAAAATTGAAAGGCAAGAGTACAGGTTAAACCTGAAGTTGTGGAGTTTCATGGGTGAGAAATGGTGGTGATATTGAATAAGATGGGAAAATTGGGAGGAGAATTATATTTAGGAAGGTTTATAGCTCAATTTTATCTCATTTCTTGGTGCCAGCAGGACATCCAACTGGAGATATGTTGGAGGTCAGAGGAAATGCAGGATTGCAGATTAAATAAAAGGTCAGGGTTAGAGATACAGATTTGAGAGTTGTACACAAAAAATTAGAATCTGAACCCATGTGAGTAGAAAAGTTCCTCAAGAGAGGGAACCCAGAAGAGTGCCGGAGTGGCACCAGCATTTAGGAATGACAGGTGGCAGAGGAATCAACTAAAGATATTAAGGAGTAGTCACAGAGATAGAAGGAGGGCCACATTAGCCCCATGTCAGCAAAACCAAGTCCAGACACAGTATCAAGGAGGTGGCATTGGTCCACCCCGACAAAGGCAACTGAGAATTCTGGGAAGAATAATACGCCATTGGATGTGGTTCTAAGGACACTGGGGACCTTGAAGAGTGCTGTCTCAGTAAGGTGAGGAAGTCAAGGGGCTGATTGCGGTGGCTTAAGAAGCAAGTTGATGGAGAGGAAGTGATGATAACTATTGTAAATGAACCTTACCAGGGGTTTGGGTTTGTTGTGTCACCTTGGGAAATTCACATAACCTCTATGGAGCTCAGTAAAGTGAAATGAGGATAAGGTACCCCTTAGACTGTGAATGCTATGTGGGACAGGGACTGTGTACAGTCTGATTCTCTTGTATCTACCCCAGTGCTTAGCACACTGAATAAGTCCTTAACAAACGCCATGTGCAAAAAGTAACTATGACATGAGAAAACCTCGCAAATTTGTTTTGTCCTTCCCAATCACCTTCAGTCCCCGCTCACTTAGAACCTGAGACAAATCAGCATTGGGAAGCCCAGGTTTCTGCTGCTCCTGGATACACCTCTCCTCATGTCTTCTTGTAGGTTTATGGCTTTGACAGGAAAGTCCCTGTGATATCATCAGTTCTCAGTATTCCCAGTTGGGTTCCCCTGTGCCTTAGAGAAAGCAGCTGCTCTTCTATGGGGGATTCCCCTGGAACCATTGGTCCAGAGGTATACTGGGGAGCCCTAATATTAGGGAGACTCCAGAGCCCAGTGGTGACATCATCCATGTGGTTTTTCAGGGCTTAGGGCCCAAAATGTGAGCCTAGTTACTGACCCTAGAGTGGGTCCATATTTGCCATGCCCCTGGATTTAATCTGAGCAACCTGGTTCTTTGCTGGTCGGTCCCTTGTCTTGTCTGTCCCTGTCCCTATCCCTTACTAGGCAGTGTGGTCTAGTAGAAAGAGTGGGGTACTGGGCCTCAACAGATCTGGGTTCTAATCTTGGCTCTCTCACTAGGTTGCTGGGTGACCTAGGACAAATCTGTTAACCTCTAGGATTCTCAGTTTCCTCAACGATAAAATGAGAATAAGAAACTGGATCTCCTTAATTTTTAATTTGGGCCCCCTCTCTGTGGGATAGGGATTCAATCAATAAATGGCATTTATTGAGTGCTTACTATGTGCAGAGTACTGTTCTAAACTCCGGGGAGAGTACAGTACCACCACAGAGTTGGTAGACATGGTAGATATGTTCCCTGCCCACAGTGAGCTTACAGCTTATAATAATAATAATAATTATGGTATTTGCTTAGCGCTTAATATGTGCCAAGCACTGTTCTAAGCACTGGGGTAGATACAAGGCACTCAGGTTGTCCCATGTGGGGCTCACAGTCTTAATCCCCATTTTACAGATGAGGTAACTGAGGCACAGAGAAATGAAGTGCTTTGCCCAAAGTCGTACAGCTGACAAGTGATGGAGCTGGGATTAGAACCCATGACCTCTGACTCCCAATCCCAATTCCACTGAGCCATGCTGGTTCTCTAAGGGGAGATAGACATCAATATAAATAAAGAAACCATAGATATGTACAGAAATGTTGTAGGGCTGAAGGGGGTAGGAGGGAAATAAAGGGTGCAACAGCTTCTACTCCATCCTAATCTTTCTCAGCCTCTCAGCAGCCTTTGACACTGTCCACAACCCCTTTCACCTGGAAGCATTATCCAACCTTGGCTTCACCAACACCATCTTCTCCTGGTTCTCCTATTATCTCGGGCCACTCCTTCTCAATCATTTTGAAGGCTAAATCAATCAACCATATTTACGGGGCACCTCCTGTGTGCAGAGCATTGTACTAAGCACTTGGGAGAGTGCAATATAACAGGCTCAGTACCTGCCCACAACAAACTTACAGTCTAAGGGGAGAAACAGAAATTAACATAAAAAGATAAATTATGGATACACAAAAGTGCTGGAGGATAAGCAGAGTGGTGGGAAAGGGAAGCGAATCAGGGAAATGTGGCATGGAGTGGGCAAAAGGAAATAAGGCCTTAGGTAGAGAAGGCTTCTTGGAGAAGCCTTCTTGGAGAAGCTGTATCATCAAAAAGACTTTGAAGGTGGGGCAAGTAATTGTCAAATATGAAGGGGCAGGTATTCCAGGTCAGAGGCAAGAGGTGAGCAAGAGATAGGTGTTGAGATAGATGAGACTGAGGTAAAATGAGTAGGTTGGCTTTAGAGGAGCCAAGTATTTAGGCTGGGTAGTAGTAGGAGAGTAATAGCAAGATTAGTTAGGAGGGAGCAAGGTGACTGCTTTAAAGCTGATGGTAAGGAGTTTCTGTTTGATGTGGAGGTGGATGAGCAGCCACTGAAGGTTCTTGAGGAGTGGGGAAACGTGGACAGAACATTTTTGTAGAAAAATGATCTGAGCAACAGAGTGAAGAATGGACTCCAAGTAGAGATGTATTAAAGGCTGAAGGAAACGTGAGATTGGAGAGGAGAGAGATCAGGTTCCTCCTCTGCCTCCCATCTCCTAACAACGGGAATACCTCAAGGTGTTCTGGGTTCCCTTACATTCTCCATCTACACTAATTGCTTGGAGAACTCATTTGCACCCATTACTTCAACAGCTATCTTTATGTGGATGACTCCCAAATCTACATATCCAGTCCTGATCTTTCTTCTTCCCTGCTGAATCATATTTCCTCTTGCCTTCAGGACACCTCTACTTATGAGAAACATCATGGCTTAATAAAAAGAGCATGGTCTTGGGAGTCAGAGGTCATGGGCTCTAATCCCAGCTCCACCACTTGGCAGCTGAGTGACTCTGGGCAAGTCACTTCACTTCTCTGTGCCTCAGTTACCTCATCTGTAAAATAGGGATTAAGGCTGTGAGCCCCACGTGGGACAACTGATTACTTTGAATCTATCCCAGAGCTTAGAACAGTGCTTGGCACATAGTAAGCACTTAACAAATACCATTATCATTATTGTTATTACTTGGATAGCCCACCAACACCACCTCAAATTTACCATGTCCAAAACAGAACTCTTCATCTTCCATCTCGAACCCTGACCTCCCCCTGACTTTTCCATGACCGTAGTCAGCATCACCATCACCCTTGCCTCTCAAGTCTATAGTCTTGGTATTATCCTCAACTCATCTTTTTCATTCAACCCACATATTCAATCCGTTACCAAATCTTGTTGGATCAATCTTCACAACATCACTAAACTCTGCCATTCTCTCCATACAAATTGCTACCACTTTCATCCAAGCACTTATCCTATCCTGCCTTGATGACTGCATCAACCTTCTCACTGACTTCCCTATCTCCTGTCTCTCACCACTCCATGCCAAACTTTACTCTCCTGTTCAGATTTTTTTTTCTACAATACCATTCAGTTCATATTTCCCCACTTCTCAAGAGCCTCCAGTGGTTGCCCATCCACCTCTGCATCAAACAGAAACCCCTTACCATTGACGTTAATGCACTCGATCACCTTGTTCCCTCCTCCCTTTCTGATTTCCTCCTACACCCTAGTCTACATGCTCCACTCCTGTAATGCCAACCTGCTCATTATAACTTCATCTTGTCTATCTTGCCTCCAACCCCTCACTCAGTTCTTCCTCTAGCCTGGAACTCCCTCTCCCTTCATCTCACAATCACTTCCCCCTCTTTCAGCGCCTTTTGTTTGATACTCTCCCAAGTGCTTAGCACACAGTAAGTGCTCAGTAGATGATTGAGTGAATGAACCTGAGTGATCCTGAGTTTATCACAGTGCTCAGCTCATAATTATCTCTTTATTAGTGTGATCTCTATTTTTTGGCCCCTGATGCTTTTATGCCCATTATTAGGCCCAACCTCCCTCCTCCTTGGCTCCAGTAGCTGAATCCTGAACTTGGAAGTAACAACCGAATTCATAGGAACCTGGAGGGGAAGGGAAAGTCTCTGGAGCAAGTGGAAGGGTCACAGATCACCCAGAGGCTTACTCAAGGTTTAAGCGGACTCAGAAGATTTGACAAAATGATGTGCTGAATGGCCCTTATGAATGCTGCACACCTGACCCAGCCCCCGTAACATCACATGTATACGAAGGTCCATTGTCTGCAAGGGCCACTGGTCACCTTATGTGAGCCTTGCCCCCAACCCCTGTGGAACAGCATAAACACCGCAGGCTCTGGCTTGTTGCTTTGGCTCTTGGCTTTACTGTTCCTTCTCTTGCTGGGGTGCTTCTTCTCTTAAGAACTCTGATTGTATAATTTTCTCAGCACACGATCCTACCTCTGTTCACTCAATCAATATGACTACAAAAGCAATCTCCATGACTGACTGTGGTTCAGTAGAGCCACCCACTCATCCAGCTAGACCCTCCTTCATTCTTTGGCCCTGCCTCCTGCTGCCTCTGACTAAACACTCAAGTAGTAATATTAGTATTATGGCTTAAGCATGATATTTTACTAGGCACTTGGGAAATACTGAATAACTAAAGGGCACATCCCTGACCACAAGAAGCTTACACTTTAATAGGGGTGATAAATATAAAAAGTTTCAACATTGGCAAAAAGAATTATTTGGATATATATATATATATATATCTGGCAGCACGTCCTAGTGGCAAGACCATGGGTTTGGGAGTCAGAGGTTGTCGGTACTAATCCCGCCTCTGCCACCAGTCTACTGTGAGACCTGTCCACATAGGGCTCACAGTCTTAATCCCCATTTTACAGGTGAGGGAACTGAGGCAAAGAAAAGTTGAGTTGCCCAAGGTCACATAGCAGATAAAAGGCAGAGTCGGGATTAGAACCTAGATTCTTCAGACGTCCGGACAGTCATCTGTCTCCTGGCGATGGGTTCATTCGGGAATTGGTGCGGTGAAAGAGAGAGAGAGGCTGGGGATGGAATGGCTGAGTTTTATACAAAATTTATTCTGTGAGGCAAATTGAATGATTCGATTATTTTGAATGCAGTGAATTGAATTATTTGATTATTTTTCACACAGCGCATTGAACCATTTGATTATTTTAGACACTGCAAATTGAACCTCCCTTTCAGGAGAAATAAGATTATTTAATGATATTTGAGCTTCCCTTTCAGGCAGAATATATGTATGTCTTACTCGCGCGTGGCAAAACACCCAGGTTTCATCCAGGAGGAATTCACTTACGGTTTGTTCGCACATGGTGAGGCAGCTAGCTCCCTATCTTGAGTGCTCAGCGAGATACTCACCCATCCCATGACCCCTGTCTCAGGGTGCTGGTCCTGGTTGCAGAGCTGGCATCTGGTGCTCTGGGCAGAGAAAGACACGTGGCTGCTGCTGCTGCTGCTGCTGCTGCAGGTCTCGGACCGCTGCCCAGAAGGTCAGAGATGACATGTATTTACTACCTGAGTGGGCTGTCCCGGCTTAGGTCCTCTGCTTGCTCAATCTCCCCCCTTTCTGTCCTCCATACCTTATTTGTTTGGCATGGAAGTGAGAGACACCTATCTTTCTATCCCGGCCACCCCCGGCCAGAGAGGTTAAGTCACAGGTAGCATTTTTGACCTTGAGATGGTCGGTGCCCAGGTTCACCTTGGCACATACCACCCCTTGGCCCTCGCCATTTGTGCTCACCTCACCCCACCCCTCCTTGCGTCCCCTCTGGGATGCAGGGTGGTGGGGTAGAGCTGGAAGCCGTGCCCTCCAGTGCTGTCCCTCCCTTGACCGCATGGGCCGATATCCTTCCCTGGCTAGCCATGGGGGCCAGGAAAGTGGATCCATGGGTCAGGGCAGAGGACAGGGCCCCATCCCCTGGCCAGGGGTGACGGGAAGTGGAACCCTCAAGGTGTGCAGACCGGAGGTGGGGAGGGTGACTGGTGAACTACAACGGTCTTAAGGTAGCACACAGAGGCAGAAGCCGGGGATGGCTGCAGCATTCCTCGCAGCTGCGTGGATGGGGTTGAGCAACAGCAACATAGTAACCAGCATCCTCCTACTAAACCCACTACCAGGAACAAAAGTAATTGCAACTCATGGAATAGCAGGCTCCCCAGTTTTTAGAGCCCTTGGAATCAGTCCCAAACTCCTCCACTGGTGTCTTAATCATGGTACTGGTCAACCACATGTCACATATCAACAACACCTGCATCCAAATGTCTAGACTTGTCTGAGATGAAGGTGCAACATTCCTTTCTGATGAATTTGCAGACCCCTCCTTGGCTGGGGAGGAGAAAGTCAAGGGCCATCTGGTTCTGCAGTACAGTCATCCGGCTGGCTCTCTGTTTGTCCCTGAGGGTCTGAAGGCTGGCAGCACTGGCACTGGTTATCTGTTCAACTAGTTTAGCCAGGTTAAGTCCTTTGTGAGAGGCCTGTGCAACCCCATATGCAGGAAACATGATCCCGAAAAAACACTGGGTCCCTGAGACTGGGCCTCCCCACCCCCCGACGGTTTTGGAGTCGGCCTTCTGGGCGGCTCTTTGTGACGGACAGCCAAAAGCCCAAAACCAAGGAAGCACAGTCCTCCCTGCCCAGCAGGGAGCTATTGATAAGCACACATATGAGCTAGGCAGGTCTGGCAAATGGGGCAGTGCCACAACTGCCAAAGATCCTGTTTGCAGTGAGCAGGCTCTAAGAATAGACATCCACCCTCTTTTCAATGGCCGGTCAGCCACGGTGCCTGGTCGGCCATGGGGCCCGGTCGGCCAAAGTACTTGGCCATGGTAAGTGCCCATCCTGGAACATAGATATATTACACACATGACAACTCTTGCCCGACTAGAATTTGGTGCCAGTATTGTGAAAACAGAACGATGAGACAACACGGTCAATCCACCCACTCACTATAAGGTACGTGGTGACATTTGCTGGTTTGGAGATGGGGTGGTGGGTGCGGGGTTGAGGGGCCCCTGTCACATAGAACCAGGTGGAGTTATCATAAGGATGGGCTTCCCCCTACATTCAGTGGGTCATGCCCACAAACCCAAGAGTTCGAATCATTCAGATCCAAGACGTTCAAGAAGGTGTTGTCCCGGGTTCCCCCACACTCCAG
Organism: Ornithorhynchus anatinus; assembly: GCF_004115215.2. NCBI lineage: Eukaryota > Metazoa > Chordata > Mammalia > Monotremata > Ornithorhynchidae > Ornithorhynchus > Ornithorhynchus anatinus. Next base: position 413,627 of record NC_053178.1, on the reverse strand, counting down.
AGCCAAGGTGGCGAGCAGGCCGAGCAGCTTCAGAGAGTGATGTTGTCATCTTCCCTCTCTCACGGGTGTGGTCTCTGGAAGAGAAAAGGGTCTATTAGCATTAGTGGACAGTCCTCATTGGTATTAGCAGTCCAGGATTTCCCAGTCAGGGCCTTCTTAAGGGTAATCCATAACCGGCCCCTCTAGGGATGCTGAATAATGACCCACTACTCAATCTGTCTCTGGTGTCCCTCTCGAGGGAGGATGGCAGGGTGTGTACTTTCCATGCCACCAAAGGCACGGTTCATGGGGCTGTCTGGTGGGTATCTGCCTGTTGTTCAGTGCATTTGACCACCTCCCAGGGGGTGCGGCCTCACCTCTGGAGCAGGGTGGCTGTGCCTGGGGTCTGTCGTATTCATAAATTAAGCTGCACCTTCAGGAGTCTTTTCTACTGTTCCACTAGTACATTGGGCTTGCGGCCGATATGGCACACAAAATGTCCAGTGGATTCCCTGGTCCCGGGCCCAGGTCTGCAAGGGTCACTTCTGAAAATGGGATCCATTATAAGATGCATCTCCTGGGGCATTGGGAGGCTCAGCCACAGTAGAACCTGCCAGGCATTGGGTATGGATAAACTTCCAGCCCTGCGGGGAGGGTCGGGGGGGCGCGCCCAATAAAATCGATTTGCCATTGTCCATAAAACCTTGCCTTCCCTCAAATTCCGGAAAGCCTGGCCCTCCTGGAATTGATCCCAATGGAGCTGTCAGGTCTTGCAGCTACAGACAATTTCCCGAGCCTGCTGCTGTGTTAAGGGCCAGGGGCGGACATCACACTGGCACCATAGATCATCTGCCCCGGTGTGTCTCCCACATTGGTGACAGGCCTCAGCTAGACGGAGGAGAGAATCCTCGCCCCACTGGGCAGTCCTGCAGTAGACTTCCAAGGCTGAGACCAATCGGTCAGCCTCACTATTCCACTGGGCCCCAAGAGACCCATCCCTTTGGAGTGCGGATTCAAGTCCTATGGTCAGGGATCTCTCTTATCTGATGGCATACAGCTTTTCCCAGATATTCTATCCTCATACAGGGTGGTTGCGGACCTGCCACCCCTCCGCCTTCCAGTGCCCTAACCACTGAGTGGCCCCGGCCCACACTGCATAGGAGTCGGTATAGATGGTCTGGGCTTCTGCCTCTGCTGCCAAGGGGATCACTTACAGTTCCACCTCCTGGACAGAACCTTGGATCAGTTTCCGGAGGGTGCGGCCAGCTCAGGGCTCAATGGCTCCAGCCTTGCCCCCATCAAACTCCTCTCATTCAATGGGCAGATCGGTCAGTAGAACAGACTCCCTCATGTTCCCCTATCACAGTACCCGGGCAAGACACTGGGGGTGCCTCAGCAATGGGGGTGGCTGAGGCCCAATCCTGACCCCCTCCCCCCCAGCAGGGTCCATGGCCTGCACGAACTTGGTCAAGTGCCCCGGGTTCGTGGTCCCATCATCCTCCATGCGATGGTGAATATAGAGAATCCACTGCTGTATGGCAGCAGTTTGGGCAGCGCCCGGAGTGGGAGGATTGCTATTCAATATCAACTTACTAACCGGGAGCAGGCTTTTAAGGTCACTGAACAGCTGCCTGTGGTACCCTCAGTGTCTAGAAGGGCAACCTAAGAGGTTTAAGGGGGTTTTCTCATAAAGAGTGTTTTGGGCCGGAACTCTTTGCCAGCTATGTGTTCTGAATTGGATTGGGCATTCCCCAGGTGCCCCTGGGTCCTCTTGCCACAATCCCCACTGGTAACCTGAGCTGCCAACACCCACATGTAGTGCAAAGGGGTGGGAGGGGTGTATGGGCCAGAGTGATTGGTACCCTAGGATCTGCTCGGTCAAGAGGGAGAAGGCTTCCTGGTGTATCTCTCCCCATTCCCAATGGCTGTGCTCTTTCAAAAGATTATGAAGGGACTGGGCAATGGCACTAAACCCCAGGACAGGTGCCCTCCAAAATCCCAGTGTCCCTGGCACCTGTCGGAGGCCCTTCTTTGAGGTAGAGGGAGGGAGGTCCTTCAGGTGGGTCAAATCTCTTGGGGTATTGAGCAGTGGCCTTCCAACCAGCAGACACCTAGGAGACTTCCTGGGCTGGGCCCTGGTTGTTTTTCCTCCGGGACCTGCGGTCCTAATGATTCTAGGTGATGGAGGATCTTCTCCCTTATCTCCCAGACTCCTTTCTCTGAGTTTCCCCCTAACAGAATGTCATCCTTGTGCTGCAATATCGCAATTCCCTCAGGGGGTGGAAAGAGCTTCTGCAGCTCTTTGGCAAAGATATGATGTGCCAGGGTAGGGCTGTGCTTATATCCCTGCGTGAACCGCGTAAGGGTATACAGAGCTCCATCCCAGGAAAAGCCAAACCTCTCTTGATCCTTCAAGTGAATGGGGAACATGAAAACCACATCTTTAACATCCAGGGTGGCCATCCATACAAACCCCCTGTCTCAATATCTCAGACGATATCTTTGATACTGAGGACCGCTGAGTGAAGAGGCCCCATGGCCTTGTTTGGGTGGCGGTAGTCCACAGTCAAACCGCACTCCCCATTTGACTTCTTAAGTGGCCACGCTGGGAAGTTTTAGGTCAAACCGATATGGCGTACAACTCCTTTCGTCTCAAGGACTTTGAGTGGGACACCCAGCTTCAGAGATGACGCAATGCAGGGGAATGTGCACAGGATGGCACGTGGGAAGCGGTGGTGCCACCTGTAGAAGTGCAACCACTGCACCCTCAGCAGAAGACGCATTAGTGGTCACCTCTCCAGGTGGCATGCCAATAGTCCAGCACCCCCTATCACCGTCCCAGGCTTCTCCCCAGACTACATCCATCCCCCAGATGTTCATAGGGCCCAATGCCGGGACCGCCCGCTTTACTCAGCCATTGGCCGGGACTAATTTGGCTTGGGTGAAGGGGAGGCTCTCCCACTTCCCAGGGATCCCAATTGTGGAAAAGTTTCCCGTAATTGATGGTTGGCCCTTTAGCCAAGCATCCCTCCTAATCATAGATATCTGGGTCCCGGTGTCTCCCGGGAGGGAGACTTCCTGACGATCATTCACGAGGATGGTCATACGGGGGAAGCAGCACCCCGGCTGCGAGAGGGCCATGGCCACCGTCTTTTGGCCGGGCCCACCGGATCCCCCTTCTAGTTTTCCTACTCCGCAGTGGGTGGGGTGGTTGGTCTACCTTCCCGAGTAAACAGCTTCAAGATACTGGTGGGCAGCCCATTCACTCGTCCAATGGAAAGCCCCGCTCCCTTCACTCCCACATACAGCCATCCGTCCCGGGTCCCATCTTCCTGAACTGGCTGGCTGTGGGGGCCGGTGGGGGTCCTTTTTAGTAGTCTTCCGAGCCGCCCTCCTCAGCCCCAGGCCTTTCTCAATCACGGCTGCCACACACCGGGTAATTGACACCTCAGGAGACTGGAACAGGGGCCAGTCGCTGTTGACCAAATGGGCCAAAGCACTCCAGATCTGTACCCCCCTGGCCCTAATGCTCAAAGGGTGGCCAGAGCGCGCTCTGACCCTGGGGGTGAACCCTTTACTGTTGCATAGAGCAAGCCCTCTTGGGCAGGATGAGACCAGGGGCTAGGTTCCCGACTTCTCTATCATCCAGAAGTTGTTCAATTCCAAGCATCAGAAGATGCCGGTTTAATGTAGTGGGCTAGCCCAGGGGAGAGTGTCAGCCCTTCCCCACTTACTCCGGGGGACTTACTCCAGGGGACTATCCGGGCCCAGCGTACTGCGAGGGCCCAGAGGATATAGCTTTGGGCGAGACTGTGGGTCAGATCCACCCCTGGACCCAAATCTAGGCGGCTACTTTCCATCAGACTCACATCCACCTGGCCGGCTCCCGCCTTCCACGCCCTAGCCAGCCAGTCTAACACTGGTTCCCCGGGGGCCTGGGAAAATTCCTTAGAGAGCTGCCTGAGCTCAGGGGCAGTGAAGCTTGGAGTCTGGGGTTGACCTTTCCCTCGGGATTCCGCTCTCCCTGATAACAGGGGAGGGAGGCCGGGGCTGCCCCTCGAGGTTCTGTGGGGGCACCTCCCAATCCCGCGGGGAAGGAGGCGGTTCTAGTTCTGGTAAGGGATCGGGATCGTCTGTCCCTTCCTCGGAGGAATTTTCCCCACAGAGCCTCAGGTACACGACCCGCTTAATCTCCCGCTCAGTCAGGGGGGGTCTTTCTTCCGCTCTTCTACCGCCTTGGCCACTCGGCTGCTAACTTCTGCTCTCAAAGGGTGGCCTGCTGCGCCTTCACCTTCACCACTGTCTACAGTAAGAGGCATTTCGTTTCACTTTCCCTTAGTTTCGCCTCCGGGGCCTCCTTCTCCCGCCGCCACCCTTGTCACTCCCGGGCGGCGGCCTGCAGCACCATGGCGAGGAGGCCGAGGAGGGACTTTTTTTCTTCTTCTTCCTGATTCAAGGAGCCTCCCGCCAATCACAAAACTCCTTCACCTCCCTCACCGCCCCAGAGGCTCTCTATCCAGGGGCGGGCCCTCCGCGGGGTTCTCCAGCCCTCTGCTGCGAGGAATTCCAACAGGCCTCCCGCCTCACAGTGGCCTACAGCCAATGCCGTCCTCATCGCCATATCTATGTCACCCGTCGCCCGTCGTCCCCCTCGCCCGAGAGAGGGGGAGAGAGAGAGAGAGAGACTGGGGGTGGAGGGGCTGAGTTTTATACAAAAGTTATTCCGCTAGGCCAAATGAATTATTTGATGATTTTGGATGCGGCCAGTTGAACTACTGGATTATTGTGGATGCAGCCAGTTGAACTACTCGATTATTTTAGACGCAGCGAATTGAGCCTCCCTTTCGGCAGAGATAAGATTACTTAATGATCTTAGAGTTTCCCTATCGGGAGGAATATACTTATGTGTTACTCGCAGGTAGTAAAACATCCAGGTGCCAGCCAGGAGGAATAATTCACTTCTGGTTTGTTCGCCCGTGGCAAGGCGGCTAGCTCCTTCCCACGGGCACTTCCCGCTCGGGAGGAATCCACTTTTGTGATTGCTGCCCGTAGTGAAGGACCCGGCTCCCACCCACGAAAGCTGGGCGACATACTCAGCCATCCCTTGGCCCCTTTCTTTCTCACTGCGCTGGAACTGGTCTCAGAGCGCTCTGGGCAGAGAAAGACATGTGGGTTGCCACTACCACTGCCCCTCCTCTCTCGGTCCTCTGCCCAGAAGGTCAGAGGCGACAGATATTTATTAGCTGTGGCTTGCACCGTCCCAGTTTAGGTCCTCCGCTTGCTCAATCTCCACACCTTCTGTCCTCCATTCCTTATTTGATCGGCACGGAGGTGAGGGACACCCATCTTTCCGCCCCGCCCCGTCACCCAGGCCAGAGCAGTGTTAAAGTCACAGTTAGCATTTTGACCTTGAGATGGCCAGGGCCCCAGGTTCACCTTGGCACACAGGAAACTTCATTTATTCAATAGTATTTATTGAGCACTTACTATGTGCAGAGAGCACTGTACTCAGCGCTTGGAATGTACAATTGGGCAACAGATAGAGACAATCCCTGACCAATGATGGGCTGACAGTCTAAACGGGGGAGACAGACAGCAAAGCAAAATAGCATGAAACAAAACAAGACAACATCATCAAGATCACTAGAATCAAGGAGATATACACCTCATTAACAAAATAAATAGGGTAATAAATTGTATATATATATAAATGGGCATAGTGCTGAGGGGAGGGGGGAAGAGCATGGGGGGTAGGAGGAGGGGAAGGAAAGGGGAGCAGAGGGAAGGGGGCTCAGTCTGGGAAGGCCTCCTGGAGGAGGGGAGCTCTCAGTAGGACGTTGAAGAGGGAAAGGGAGTTAATTTGGTGGAGGTGAGGAGGAAGGACATTCATTCAATAGTATTTATTGAGCGCTTACTATGTGCAGAACACTGTACTAAGCGCTTGGAATGAACAAGTCGGCAACAGACTTGTTCCAGGACAAGGGTAGGATGTGGACCAGGGGTCGAAGATGGGACAGGCAAGAACAGGGTCCATGAGGAGGTGAGCGGCAGAGGAGCGGTGGGCAGTAGAAAGAGAGGAAGGGGGTAAAGTGATGGAGAGCTTTGAAGCCAAGAGCGAGGAGTTTTTGTTTTGTGTGAAGGTTGATGGGCAACCACTGAAGGTTTTTGAGGAGGGGAGTGACATGCCCAGAGCGTTTCTGTGGGAAAATGATCCGGGCAGCAGAATGAAGAATAAACTGGAGTGGAGAGATTCAGGAGGAAGGGAGATTCGAGAGGAGGCTGACACAATAATCCAGTCGGGATATTATGAGAGCTAGTAATAATAATAATGATAATAATTATGTTGGTATTTGTTAATCGCTTACTATGTACAGAGTACTGTTCTAAGTGCTGGGGTAGATACAGGATAATCAGGTTGTCCCACGTGAGGCTCATAGTTAATCCTGATTTTACAGATGCGGTAAATGAGGCACAGAGAAGTGAAGTGACTTGCCCACAGTCACACAGCTGACAAGTGACAGAGCTGGGATTTGAACCCATGACCTCTGACTCCGAAGCTCAGGCTCTTTACACTGAGCCAGCACGAGAGCCTTTTGGATGGAGGGGAAAGGGCAGATCTTGGCGATATTGTGAAGGTGAAACTAGCAGGTGTTGGTGATGGATTGGTTCTGTGGGGTGAATGAGAGAGCTGAGTCAAGGGTGACACCAAGGTTGCGGACCTGTGAGGCGGGAACGATGGTAACGCCATCCACAGTGATGGAGAAGTCAGGAGAGGACAGGGTTTGAGAGGGAAGATAAGGAGTTCAGTCTTGGACACGTTGAGTTTTAGGTGGCGGGAAGACATCCAGGTGGAGATGACCTGGAGGCAGGAGGATATACGAGCCTGGTGGGAGGGAGAGAGAACTGGGGAGGAGAGGTAGATTTGGGTGTCATCTGCATAGAGATGATAGTTGAAGCTGTGGAAGTGCATGAGTTCACCAAAGGACTGAGTATAGATGGAGAACAGAAGAGGGCCAAGAACTCACCCTTGAGGAACCCCTGCAGTTAGTGGATGGGAGGGGGAGGAGGAGCCCGCGAAGGAGACTGACAATTAACAGCCAGAAAGGTCAGAGGAGAACCAGGAGAGGACGGACTCCGTGAAGCTGAGGTGAGATAAAATGTGGAGGAGAATGGGACGATCGACAGTGTCAAAGGAAGGTCGAGGAGGATTAGGATAGAGTAGGCCATTGGATTTGGCAAGAAGAAGGTCATGGGTGACCTTACAGAGGGCAGTTTCAGTGGAGTAGAGGGGACAGAAGCCAGATCAGAGGGGGCCCAAGAGAAAGTTGGAGTTGAGGAATTCAAGGCAGCGAGTATAGATGACTCGTATTAGGAGTTTGGAAAGGAAAGGTAGGAGGAAGATAGGACGAGAACTGGAAGGGAAAGTGGGGTCGAGGGAGGGTTTTAATTTTTTGGATGGGGAAGATATGGGCATGTTTGAAGGCAGAGGGGAAGAAACCATTAGAGAGTGAATGGTTAAAGACAGAAGTTAAGAAGGGGAGGGTGGAAGGGGCGATTGTTTTTATAAGGTGACTGGGAATGGGGTTCGAAGCAGGTGAAGGGGGTGGCACTTGTGAGAAGGGAGATCTCCTCTGAGGCTACTGCAGGGAAGGATGGGAAAGTAGGGGAGAGGGTTGGGAGCGGGGTGGATGGAGAAGGGGAGGGGTGACTTTGGGGACCTCAGACCTGAAAGTGTTAAGTAGGTGGCCAGATCATTGGGGGTGAAGGGTGAGAGAGGGGGAGGAACAGGGGGCCTGAGAAGAGAGTTAAAAGTCTGGAACAATTGGCAGGGTTGATGGGCATGGGCATCAATGAGGGAAGAAAAGTAGTTTTGCCTGGCAGAGAAGAGGACAGACATAAGGCAGCAGTCGAGAAGCAGCGTGGCTCAGGGGAAAGAGCACGGGCTTGGGAGTCAGAGGTCATGGGTTCAAATCCCAGCTCTGCCACTTGTCAGCTGTGTGACTGTGGGCAAGTCACTTAACCTCTCTGTGCCTCAGTTCCCTCATCTGTTAAATGGGGATTAAGACTGTGAGCCTCATGTGGGACAACCTGATTACTCTGTATCTATCCCAGCTCTTGGAACAGTGCTCTGCACATAGTAAGCATTTAACAAATAGCATTATTATTATTGTTAAGGCAGGAAAGGATAAATTTGAAGTGAATAAGGTTGGCTTGGTGCTTTGACTTTCACCAGCAGCACTCAGCAGTTTGAGCATAAGAGCGAAGGAGACAGACAGAGGCAGAGATCCAGGGCTGCGGGTTAGTGGGGTGAAAGCGGCAGAGGGAAAGGGGAGCGAGCCAGTTGAGTGGATAGGCCCAAGCTCTATCCCCTGGGCAATACTGTTTCTCGGGATTCCCGGACCGAGCCTTGAAAGACATGGTCAGTTAGGGGGTTGGAGGCATAGAGGAGCCCGAGAAAGAGATTAAGAAGGAGTTGCCAGAGAGATAGGAGAAAACTCAGGAGAGGACAGTGTCGGTGAAACCGAGGTTGGATAAGGGGATGGTAGACAGTGTCAAAGACAGGTGAGTGTTTGAGGAGGACTAGGATGGGGCAGATGCTGTTAGATTTGGCAAGGGGATTTCTGTGTACCGAAGCGGGCAGCGTAGCTTAGGGGCAAGAGTAGGGGCTTGGGAGTCAGAGGACGAGGGCTCTGATCCCAGCTCCACCACTGTCTGCTGTGTGACCTTGGGCAAGCCACTTCACTTCTCTGTGCCTCAGTTACCTCATCTGGAAAATGGGGATGAAAACTTGAGCCCTACGTGGGGCAAGCTGATTACCTTATATCTCCCCAGCGCTTAGAGCAGTGCTTGGCACATAAGAAGCCCTTAACAAATACCATTCTTGTTATCGTCATTATTAGAGAGAATTTGAGGGGAGGAAGTAGACATGGAGGCAGCAGCTGTAGACAGCTGGCTCAAGGAGTTTGGCAAGGAACGGTAGGAGGAAGATGGGGTGATTACTGGAAGGAGCTGTGGGATGAAGGGAAGGTTTCTTAGGATGGGGAGACACAAGACTGTTGGAAAGCAGTGGGGAAAAAGTCACTGGGGAGAGAAAAGTTGATGGCGGTAGTCAGCGAAGGAAAAAAGGAGGGTGCAAATGCTTTGATGAACTGTGAAGAGATGGGGTTGGAGGGGGTTTTGAGACCAGGTAGGAGATCTCTTGTTGAGTTCCTGCAGGGAAAGACGGGATAGTTGAAGAAGTGGCAGGAGAGGACTGGGACAGGAAAGGAGCAGGGTAGGTTTTAGGAAGATCACATCTAATGGTTTCAATTTTCTCAATAAAATATATGGCCAGGTCGTTAAGGGCAAGAGACAGGGGAGGTGTTGGACTGGAACAACTGTCAGTCAGACAGTCAATTGCATTATTTGAGCACTTACTATGTGCAGAGCACTGTACCCAGTGTTCGGGAGAGTACAGTACAATGACAAACAGACACATTCCCTGCCCACGATGCGCTTACAGCCAGAGGGGGAGACAGGCATTTATGTAAATCCATTACAGATATGCATATCAATGCTGTGGGGCTGGGATGGGGGGGTGAATAAGGGGAGCAAGTCAGGGCAATGCAGAAGGGAGTGGGAAAAGACCAAAGGAGGGCTTAGTCAGGGAAGGCCTTTTGGAGGAGATGTGCCTGTAATAAGGTTTTGAAAGTGGGGAGAATAATTATCGACCATCTATGAGGAAGGAGGGCATTACCAGGCCAGAGACAGGATGAGGCCGAGAGGTCAGTGGCGAGACAGATGAGATTGAGGTACGGTGAGAAGTTTAGCATTAGAGAAGCAAAGTGTGTGGGCTGGGTTGTAGAAGGAGAGAAGTGAGGTGAGGTAGGAGGGAGCTAGGCAATCGATTGCTTTAAAGTCAATGGTGAGGCATTTCTTTTTGAGGCGGACGGGGATAGGCAACCACTGGAGTTTCTTGAGGAACAGGAAACATGGCAAGAACTTTTTTACAGAAAAATGACCCAAGCAGCCGAGGCCGCCGAGTGAAGTTTGGACTGGAGCTGGGAAGAGGCAGGAGGGAGCGAAGGTCAGCAAGGAGACTGATACAGTAATTGAGGAGGGATAGAATAAGTAATTGGATTAACGTGGGTAGCTGTTTGGTTGGAGAGGATAAGGCAGATTTTAGCAATGTTGTGAAGGTCGAACCAACAGGATAAGGTGAAGGATTGAATATGTTGTTTGAGTGAGAGAGAAGAGTCAAGGATACTGCCAAGGCTTGTGAGGCAGAAAGGTTGGTGGTGCTGTCTACAGTCATGAAAAAGTCAGGAGGTGGACAGGGTTTAGGTGAGACGATACGAAGTTCGGTTTTAGACATGTTTATTTTAAACTAGTGAGGGCAATGGACATTGAAGTTAAATAAGGATGGAGAAATGATTTTGCCAGGCAGAGGAGACTAAGCCCCCCTTTTCCTCTGCTCCCCCACCCCTCCCCATCACCCAGACTCGCTCTCTTTGCTCTGCTCCCCTCCTCCCGCACAGCACTGGTGTATATATGTACTAATTTATAATTGTATTTATTCATATTCATGATGAGTAAATGTCTGTAATTCTATTCATTTATATTGATGTTATTGATGCCTCTTTACTAGTTTTGATGCCTGTCTCCCCCCTTCTAGACTGTGAGCCCATTGTGGGCAGGGTTTGTCTCTATCTGTTGCTGAACTGTACTTTCCAAGCGCTTAGTACAGTGCTCTGTACACAGTACACACTCAATAAATATGATTGAATTGAAAGGGTAGAGTTAAAGCATAAAGTCCATTTTTCAGCTGGGCTTTCCACTATTCAGTCCTAATATGACTCTGAATGTCTTTAGAGCAGTGTTTTTATTTGAAATTTCAAGACTCCCTCCACCTTGGCTCCCGCCGTTGCGTACTGCGTCTTGGGTGTGGCACCTGTACTTACTCCCTTTATTCATCCACCTCCTCACCCAAGCAAGTCCCACAGCACTTAGGTACATATCCATAATTCATTTATTTATATTAATGCCTGTCTCCCTCTCTAGGCTGTAAGCTTGTTGTGGGCAGGGGATGTGACTATTTGTTGTTCTATTGTACTCTCCCAAGTGCTTAGTATGGTGCTCTACACTCGGTAAGTGCTCCCTAAATGCGATTGACTGGCTGACTGAATCATTTATATACATCTGGATGGGAATGCAACAGCTGTGGAGCAAGTGGGAAAGTCAGGAAACCCTCTGGAGCACTCCCCTCAGGATGGCTTTGTGTGCACTTCTTTCATACTACAACAGGGAAGTCTTCCAACTAGAGAACTCTGAAATAACCAAGATTAATAATAATAAACATTACAATAATACTAACAATGTTTGTCAAGCACCTCCTTTGTGCCAAGTACTGCTCTAAGCACTAGGGTAGATAGAAAATATTCTCTTACGTGGGAGTCACAGTCTAAAGAATTGATTTGAAATGAATCCCTATTTTATAGATGAGGAAATTAAGAATCAAGCCGGGAGCTAGGTTGAGAGAGGAGCTTTTGAATCCTATCCCTCCTTAAGGTAACATGGTCTGCAAATAGGCAGGCACTCCTAGAATACAACACACACAGCATGTTTATATTAGAAAAGAGCTAAAAAAAGTATTTTACTTAAATTACTCGGTTACGGTTATGATACATGAGTGTTTTTTATATGCCAAGTGCTGTACTAAATGCTGGGGTAAATACAGGACAATCAGTTCAGTCAAGGGCCACAGAGATAATTTTATTTAAACTTTTCTAGATCTAGAGTCCCCTCTCAGGGTTGCACCTGGAGAGTTTCCAGGAACCTACCAGTTTCAGCTACAGGAGGGAGAGTCAAGCAGAGGCCTGTCCATTCCATTCCTAGCTGGAGCAGTGGCTAGCAAGTGGGAGGCAATCTGCTACAAGTCAAAACTCACCGGTGCTGGGCAGCAGTGGCATGGGAGGGAGTGGAGGGCAGAGATCTGAGTTTGCTGCATGGAAGGAAGCACTTCCATATTTTTCCCAAGAAAACTCTATGGATAAACAACCAGAATGATTGCAGATGGAGGTGGAGTGTTCTGGGAGAGATGTGTCCATGGCGTGGTTATTGGTCGGAGATGACTTGACACCATAAAACAGGATAAAACAAGATATGGATTGAATTTATGGCTCAAGTGGTGAAATCAAATATCAGCTAATTCCAAACAAGTAACATTAACTAACCTGACTTTTGATGCTCTAGGCATGTGATCATAATATTTCTGATATTTGTTAAAGCCTCTCACTAAGGGCCAAGAACTGTATTAAGTGCCGAGGTAAATACAAGATGATTGGTTTTGACACAATCCTTCTCCCACTGAGGCTCACAGTTTAAGTGGGAAAGAGAATGTGTATTTAATTTCCATCTTCTAGATGAAGGAACCGAGTAGGGGAGAGTCAGAATGCTTACTGAATTCTTCAGGAGAGAGACCAAGTGATCTTCATTAGCACAGGCACAAAGGGACTATGACATTAGGAGGAGAAATTTGTCCCGGGAGACTGAAACCTCAGGGCCCTTGCATTCCTTTTTTTGCTGTTGCAGAAGATGAAGCATTGGGGTGTTCCCAGAAGAGAGGGAGGCCGACTCCTCTGTCAGATACGTCTTGCAAAACTGTAGGAAGTTAATTATCCCCACTAATAGGCTCCATGCTTGATCTGCTTAATTGGTTTTTCGGGGACCAAATTGGGTTTGGCAACCCAAGCTGGGGCTTGGACACTTTTGCGAGCTTGATAGGCAAGGTGGAGAAGCAGCCTTTTGCAATTCAGATAGTAAAAGTAATAACTGTGGTATTTGTTAAGTATTTACTCTGGGCCAGGCACTGTACTAAGCTCTTGGGTGGATACAGGATTATCAGGTGGTACACAGTGCCTATCTCACATGAGGTCAGAACAGTCCCAAGTAGGAGGACAAAACCGGTGTGGCTGTGAATTTGGCAAAAATGGAGAATGGTTGTAGAGAGCGGTCTCTTAACCTGTCTTGTTAATTTTGAGTCCTCTAATCTGAGCCCCATCCTCTTAAACATCTGTCTTCTCCTCTAAACTGTAAACTGATTATGGGCAGGTAATGTGTCCGCTAATTCTGTTTCACTGTGCTCTCCCAAGTGCTTAATACAGGGCTCTGCGCATAGTAAGTGCTCAATAAATATTATTGATTGACTGACTGACTGACTGACTGACTGGAGAATTGCAGTTTGGAACAGCAGGGTTACACATATGCATATATCCCACAATATCCTATCTTTCTCTCCTCTCCCTCTACTATCAAGCAACCAATCAGTGGTATGAGTTGAAGCCTCATTAAGGAGGAAACACTGCATACCCTTTAGATTACAGTAGGCACAAGATGCACATTCCCTGCCTTCAAGGAGGTTGCCATTTGAAGAAGGAGACGCGCAGACAATTGCTTTATGAACTAGGGGAGCAGGAGAAAGACCAAGGATAGAACAGGTAATTTAACAGTAGTTACCCTTGCCCTCCTCAAGCTGGGGAAGAAAGGTAAGACCCGAGCTGCTTCTACTGTGGAGTTCCCCGTAGAGAGCCGCTGCTACCACAAGGTGACCCTTCCCCTCCCCAGCTCCAAACCGTGTTCTGGGTTGAGCTCTGCAGTGTAGGAAGGGAGATTTAAGCCGTGTTGTTTTCCCCATGATCTGAGGTGAGCCTCACAGTGCAGAGAGGGAATGCTGAGCTGGTACCGCTCCTCCTCTCCCCACTCCCTCTCTCCTGGGGTGCACACCAAAGGTCAGGTGCACCGCCATTTTACAACACCTCTGCAAGTGCCTCTGTGCCCGCTTGCAGCAGGCCCGGCTTACTGTTGAACTAGCTGCAGGACTGTTGCGCTCTTCCCACATACACCCTGATTCCGCAGGCCATGATGCTTCCCCCAGTCCCTGTTCTGGAGTGCAACTTGCAGCAGCTTCTGGATCCACCTCCAATCCCCTCATCACATCTTGTTAGTGACCGTATTGTCCCGTCGTTCCCCAACACGTTGATATTTTGGGGATGCCACCCCGCCAAGGCCACGAGGCTCCAACATGGTGGGTAGGACCACAGGTAAAGATCAACAGACCATTGGAAGAGGGACTAAGAGTGATGAATGGGTACCACTGGAAACAGAGGGATGCTAACTTCCTTTTCAACTGCCAATGAGAAGTCACGAAACCCAAGAGATTAACACAGGAACTAATGAGTGTTTGGATTTTGGGGGAGTCCAAGGGGAGCTGACCACTTCAGTGGGGGGCAGGCTTATGCAAATGAATAGGTAAGTACCCCATGCTCAATACCTGGACCAGAAGCCACTTGCATAGGGCTCCCAGGAGAGAGTAAGTCAACCCTTTGGGAAACTCAAATCCCTAAGTGGCCAAGGAGGTGTTGCTGAGCCAACAGAAATTCCCAAATGTTTTCATGAGTAGTCTTCATTACTACTCATTAATCATTAATCATTAGTCATTAATCAAGACGGATTAAAGATTCCTAACTTGGAATAAATTTCTTACTGGGTTCTCTACACTCCACCTCTCTGGGAGTGGTACCATCAGTAATCTAAGGCAGAATAGTGGGTTGAAGGGAAGAGAGTTGCTATTAGTCTCCAACTTCAAATCCGAGTACAACTTGTGTTGATCAGTGTCCAGATTCTTCTTATTCTGGGGGATCAAGGAGGCTGATGCAGGTGGATTAGGATGAGTGATCTGGTGCTTACCTTCTCACTGTGCCTCTTTCTCACCTGTCCCACCTTCAACCCCTGGCACATGTCCTATCTCTGGCCTGGAACACCCTCCCTACTCAAATCTGCCAAACAATAAAACTTTCCCCCTTCAAAGCCCTATTGAAGGTTCACCTCCTCCATGAGGTCTTCCCAGACTAAACCCCTCTTTTCCTCAGCTCCCCCTCCCCTCCATGTCACACTGTCTCGCTACCTCTGGTCTCCCCCTGCCCCCTTTCCACAGCGCTTGTGTATAAATGTACATATCTATAATTCTATTTATTTATATGGATGCCTGCTTACTTGTTTTGATGTCTGTCTTCCCCCTTCTAGACTCTAGGCCCGCTATGGGCAGGGATTGTCTCTATTGCTGAATTGTACTTTCCAAGAGCTTAGTACTCTGCACACAGTAAGCACTCCAAAAATATCACTGAATGAATGAATGGATAACACGTTAGCAGTTTGGAGGAAGAGGAAAAGGCATATTTTAGCTATGTTGTGAAAGTGGTACTGACAGAACTTGGTGATGGATTGAATATGTGAGTTGAAAGACAGAGAGGAGTCAAGAATAATGCCAAGGTTATAGGCTTGTGAGACAGGAAGGCTGGTGGTGTCATCTACAGTGATGGGACAGTCAGGGAATCAGGGGGAGACCAGGGCTTGAGTGGGAGATAAGAAGATAAGATAAGACAAGGTCAAGAAGTGTAATTATTAATTTAAAAGGTTGGAGGAAACGCCTGTAGCTACTGCTCACGGTTATCTGAAGGGATGAGAGAGACAGCCTGGACTGGAGGAGACCTTGTAATCAGAGATACCTGCGCTGGTCTTGGCCATTCTCGGACTGAATGCTAATGGAGAATAATCATCCTGGGTTGGAAGGCTTAAATGGTGTCAGGGATCTCATCCCTCTTGGGTTGGAGGGCTTAATGGCAGCAGGATCTTTTATGATTAATGTTTTGTGCATGATAATGAACTTATTTAATGGTGACACTGAATATCGTGGTTTGTTCTATCGCTGAAGCTGAGTCACGAGGCCCTGCCCCAGCCCTAATTGGGCCTACTGGGACATAACAGCAGCAGGCTGAAATACAGACTGGAGTTGGGAGAGACAGGAGGCAGGAGCGTCAGCAAGGAAAATGATAGAGTCATCAAGGTGGGATAAAATAAATCCTTGGATTAACAAGGTGGCAATTTGGATGTGAGGTAACCCCCCCCCCCCCATTTAGGTGGTGGGAGGCAGAAGAGGATTCCACGAAAGAACGGAGAATGAGTGGTCAGAGAAATAGGAGAACAAGAAGGGAGTAGTATCAGTGAAGCCAAAGTTGGATAATGTTTCCAGGTGAAAAGGGTGGTCGAGAATGTCAAAGACAACAGAGAGGTGGAGGAGGATTAGGATGGAGAAGACGTTTGGATTTAGCGAGGAGGAGATCAGTTTTGACATTCGACAGGGCAGTTTCTGTACGGTGAAGGGGACAGAAGTCAGATCAGAGGGGGTCAAGGAAAGAATTGGAAGGGAGGAGCCTGAGGCAGCAGGTATAGGCAACTTGCTCAAGGCGTTTGGAGAGGAATGGTAGGAGGGAGATGGGGCAATAACAGGAGGCAGCATGGGGTGAAGGGAGGTTTTTTTTAGGATGGGGAGATATGAGCATGTTTGAAAGAAATGTGGCCTCCTGTCCAATCTCCCATTGAAGGCCCCTCACCCAGGTCTGGATATCCAACTCCAGCAGATAATGGACTGCTTCTCTATATGGACTTGCTGAAATGGGCTCAGAGCCTCATGGGGTCCAGATGCCTTCTGGGAACAGAAGTATTAGCAGAGTTGGATTAAGATTTCACTGACCTTCTGTCAACTAGATTCAATCCCTCAAGACCATTCCCCCTCTCTGTTCTCTGGAAACATCTCCATCTTCTCCTCTGTAGCTGGGACCCTAGGCAATAAATAAACCTGAGTTGTGTAGAACTTAGGGTGCAGCACTGGTGATGGAGCACCAAAAGATAGGATTTGAGGGGGTAATAATAATAATAATGTTGGTATTTGTTAAGCGTTTACTATGTGCAGAGCACTGTCCTAAGCGCTGGGGTAGACACAGGGGAATCAAGTTGTCCCACATGGGGCTCACAGTCTTCATCCTCATTTTTTTTTTTTACAGATGAGGTAACTGAGGCACAGAGAAGTTAAGTGACTTGCCCACAGTCACACAGCTGACAGGTGGCAGAGCTGGGATTCGAACTGGTAGTGGGTAGTGGAGGAACCACTGGGAAGGGAAAGGAAAGAGCGGGAGCCAGAGGAAAGGAAGACTGAAATACAGACTGGAGATGTTTTCATGAGTAGTCTTCAGGAGAGACTCACTGCTTGGAAGGGGGATCACTGGCAACGATTTATGTTACCCTGCCAGAGAGGGTGAAGGGCCGTGTGTCTATCAACTCTTCTCTTCCAAGACCTTAATACAGTGCTCTGCATGCAGTATGTGCTCACTAAATGCCATTGATTGATTGATTAATTGGAGGGATTTATAGGGAAAAGAGGTAGAGGGGTTTGAGGAAGCTGATGAGTGGGAGGAGATTGATGAAAGGGAAGGAAGGTAGTTAGGGTGGGAGAAATGGGAAATAGCTGGGAGCTAATTTGAAGGGGAAAGCTAGAGAGACTGAGAGAAAGGAACTTGTTGCCGACAAGTCAACAACCTACCATGGTCTCTGGAAGAGAACCTACAAAAACCCACGACTCCTTTCCAGCCCCAGCATCCCAACATAATTAATTAAAGAGTGAAACAAAATTCCAGAGATCTGATGCAGTGCTGTATACTTGAAGCAGGTGAATTGGAACACCCACTGATAGTGTCCCCTTCAATGTAATGGAGCCAGGGATGTCCCTTATTTATGGTATTTGTTAAGTGCTTACTATGGGCTGGGCACTGGTCTAAGAGCTTGGGTAGATAGAAGCTAATTGGGTTGGACACACTCCCTGTTCCACCTAGGCTCACAGTCTTAATCCCTATTTTACAGATGAGTTAACTGAGGCCACACAGAAGTGCCTCTAGGTCACGCAGCAGACGAATGTGACCTCGTCTTCTTGACATTTTCTTCCCCTCGCCGGCTCCCCCGGGAAAGTCAAAGCAGGAGGGCGGCGGCAAGCATGCTTTCCGATGCGCGCAGGACGGGCGGGCGGGTAGACCAGCTGGCCGCCGGAGCTTCGTCCCCGAGCGGGCGGCGAGCCGGGCTTCGGCACTTCGGCACTTCGGGGCTTCGGGGCTTCGGGACTTCGGGGCTTCGGGCTTCGGGCACGACTCGTCGCTAGTGGGCTCGGGCTGCGGCGGCCGGTCCAATGTCACAGGCGGCGCTCCCCTCTCATTGGCTGGAGCCCGGCCCGCTCGCCAATCGCCGAAGCCGCCGCCGCCGGGTGGTGAGAAAACCCGGACGGCCGGATCGTCTGACAGCGAGGGATCGGGCTCGCCCACGTTCGGCGCTCCGAGCCGGCCGCGTTCGGACGCCCTCGGGGGGTCTCGGCCCCAACGGTCTCGGCCCGCTCGGAAAAGGGAGGGGGGGGCGGGCCCCCGAGGGCGTTCGGGTGAGATCGTCGATTTCCGGAGGCCCTAAAAGTTCACCGAGGCCGGAGCCGAAGGGCGCCCGAAGCCCGGCGTTCCGCAGCCCCTCGACGGGGCTGGTGCGGGATGCGCGGCCAGGAAAAGCAGGAAAGGGAAGGCTCGCCTTCCCAATTTCCTCCACCGAACGGGATTTCGGCTGCCCTGTGGCCAGGGATGGTCTCTCTTTATTGCTGTATTGTACTTTCCAAGCGCATAGCGCACCGCTCTGCACCCAGGATGCGCGCAATAAATACGATCGACTTAGTACTAGTATTAGTATGGTATTTGTTAAACGCTTACTACGTGCCGGGCACTGTACTAAGCGCCGGACGAATGAATGATTGCGGCTCCCAGTGCCCGTGGCTTAACAAATGTGACCTTTGACCCCTCACCCACATCTGTGAACCCTACGTGGGACAACCTGATTACCTTGTATCTACCCCAGCGCTTAGAACAGTGCTTGGCACATAACACATACCAACATTATTATTAAAAGCCTTATTGAAGGCAAATCTCCCCCAACAGGCCGTCCCTGACAAAGTCTCCTTTTCCTCTTCCCCCACTGCCTTCTGCATCAGCCAACTTCCTCTCTTTGTTCATCCCCCTTCCCAGCCCCACAGAACTTCTGTAGCATGGCTCAGTGGAATGAGCACGGGCTTAGGAATCAGAAGTCATGGGTTCTAATCCCAGCTCCTCCACCTGTCAGCTGTGTGATTTAGGGCAAGTCACTTTACTTCTCGGTGCCTCAGTTCCCTCATCTGTAAAATGGGGATTGAGACTTGAGCCACACGTGGGACAACCTGATTACCCTGTATCTACCCCAGCGCTTAGAACAGTGTTCGGCACATAGTAAGCGCTTAACAAATACCAGCATCGTCATCATCATCATATCCATAATTTATTTATATTAATGTCTGTCTCCCCAGCTCTAGACTGGAAGCTCGTTATGGACAGGAATGTGTCTGTTTATTGTTGTATTGTACTGTCCCAAGCACTTAGTAGGGTGCTCTGCACACAGTAAGCAGTCAAAATGTATGATTGAATGAATGAATGGAAGTGGCGGAGACCAGATTAGAACCCAGGTCCTTCTGACTCCCGGGCTGAGGCTTTCTCCACTAGGCCACGCTGCTTCTCCCTATTCCCCCTTTACCTCTCAGCGTTCCATTCCCCTCCTTGGTTCTGCTCTGGTGACAGGTTTCCTGTTCTCCAAAGTTACCTTGGGGCAATCGGAGTCATTTCTAATGTATGCCTGCATATTTTGGAGGGCTCCCTGATAGAGTCAGCATAATCCTTTCAACTGGCATGGTCAGATCAGCTGGCATGACCTCTGTACCTTGAAAATCTGCTATCAGTCAATAGTATTTATTGAGTGCTTACTGTGTACAGAGCACTGCACTAAATGTTTGTGAGAGTACAGTGCAACAAAGTTAGTAGCCATATTTCATGCCCACAGTGAGTTTTCAGTCTAGGGGAATCTGATCCGTAGCTGGAATTTCCATCCTTCTTGTCTCACAGGTCCGTAACCTTGGTGTTATCCTTGACTACTCTCTGTTATTCAACACATATATTCAATCTGTCACTAAATCCTGTAGGCCCCACCTTCACAGCAGAGCTAAAATCTGCCCTTTCTTCTTCATCTAAACTGCTACCACGTTAATACAATCACTCATCCTATCCTGCCTGGACTACTGCATCAGCCTCCTTGTTGATATCCCAGCCTCCTGTCTCTCCCCACTCTAGGCCATACTTCACTCTGCTGCCCCGATTACTTTTCCACCTAAAAGTTCAGGATATGTCATCCCGCTCCTCACAAACTTCCAGTGGTTATCCATCCACCTGAGCATCAAACAAAAACTCCTCATCATTGCCTTTAAAGCACTCCACCACCTTGTCCCCTCTTACTTCTTCTTGCTTCTCTCCTCTATAACCCAGCTGCACAATCTGCTCCTTTTGTTCTAGCCTTCTGACTGTGCCTCAGTTTTGCCTCTTTCACCACCGACCCCTAGCCCATGTCCTGCCTCTGGCCTGGAAAACCTTCCCCCTTCAAATCTGACTGACAGTTACTCTCCCTCTCTTCAAAGCCTTATTGAAGGCACATCTCCTCCAAGAAGCTTTCCTTTTCTCATCTCTCATTCCTTTCTGCATCACCTGTACTTGCTCCCTTTGCTCTTCCCCACCTCCCAGCCCCACGACACTTATATACATATCTGTAATTTATTTATTTTTAATTGATGTCTGTCTCCCCTGCTCTAGACAGTAAACTTGTTGTGGGCTGGGAATGTGTCAGTTTACTGTTGTATTGTACTCACCCAAGCACTTAGTATAGTGTTCTGCACACATTAAGCACTCAATAAATATGATTGAATGAATGAATGAATGAATAAATGATCACCTGGAGACAGGTAATAATGTTGGTATTTGTTAAGCGCTTACTATGTGCAAAGCGCTGTTCTAAGTGCTAAGTCTCTACAAGGTGATCACATTATCCCACATGGGGCTCACAATCTTCATCATCATTTTACAGGTGAGGTAACTGAGGCTCAGAGAAGTTAAGTCACTTGCCCAAAATCATACAGTTGACTAGTGGTGGTACCGGGATTAAAACCCAAGACCTTTGACTCCCAAGCCTGGGCTCTTTCCACTGAGCCACGCTGCTTCTCTGCACCGTGGAGTTTTCCGCAGGCAGAGTTTTCTTGCCCCTCTGTGATTATTACTTTCAACCATCCCCCTCCCTTCCCTTTTTTCCTTTCGTAACTGTGGTTTTGAGGCTCTTTCTGGAGAAGATGGGCTCATCTCTTTCTTGCTGCAGTTCAAATGTCATTAATGGCTGTTGCCAGTTGCTGTTCTGATCCCATCACCCTGCCTTGTGCTTCATTCAATACTGTGCCATGAACGTGTCTGATTTGCCCTGTCCTCCTGTTCCTTCTCATAAACCACTCACCTATACAATTTGAATAATTTGATCATTTCCTTCCCCACCAGCCTCAAATGTCATCCATCTTAACAGAACTATCTAAGGAGTAGGAAAGGGACCTAGGAGTGGATGAAAAGAGTTAGTTAGATCAGTAGAAGGGAGCTAGTTTGAGGCATAAGGGAGTTAGCTTAAGATAAGAAGGAACTTAACAGTTCCACAGTGCTTTTCAGGACTGTGTTCTGTGATATGCTAATGAAACATAATTTTTCGAGATGATCCCATTGAGCCGTGATTTCATGGAATCTTCCCACCTGGTCTCTGCAAACTTTATATTAGGAGGTCGCTGGACTTTCTGAGCAGGAGGACTGCACTGGGGAAGAGAGAGATGGGATTTTGTGTTGAAATTCGTGTAATGTAATCCAGATCCCAGGTCTACAATTGATAATATGTAGAAGCCAGAGTTAGCTTAAAATACAAATCCTATTAATTCCCAAATGCTTGCAAATTTCAATAAAGATGACTAACAGACTCATCTTCCACTGGAGCAAGGAAAACT
The DNA here is from genome assembly GCF_004115215.2 of Ornithorhynchus anatinus. Taxonomy (NCBI): domain Eukaryota; kingdom Metazoa; phylum Chordata; class Mammalia; order Monotremata; family Ornithorhynchidae; genus Ornithorhynchus; species Ornithorhynchus anatinus. The sequence goes on along the minus strand of NC_053178.1, from coordinate 391,870 downwards.
ATAAATTCTCCAGGGGTTAAGGAGTGGATGGGGAGCAGGCAGTTGGAATTGCTGTCAGATGTCAGATACAGATGTCAAATACAGATGACTCGGGAAAGGCAGAGGTGGGGACGGAGACAGGGCCATGTAGGATAGTATTTCAACCCATTGGCCTCGAGGTTGATAGGCTTGATAGAGTGCAAAGACATAGGAGGAGGTCAACAACGTGGGTGTCACAGCCCTGTGGCAGCACTGACCCAGCCAAAAGGGGAAAGGAAACTCATTGGGTATGGAGAGTAAAAGATATGTGGAGAGAAAACTATGAAGGCTTGACATTAAGTTTTCATGAGGGCACATATCCTCCAAGAGGTCTTCCCTGAATAAGCCCTTCTTTCCTCTTCTCCACTCTCTTCTGTGTTGCCTTGACTTGCTTCTTTTTTTCATCACCCCCAGACCCACAGCAAGTATGGCTATATCTATAATTTTACTTATTTGTATTAATGTCTGTCTCCCCCTCTAGACTATATGCTCACTGTAGACAGGGAATGTGTCGGTTCTATTGTTGTATTGTGCTGTCCCAATGACTTCTTACAGTGCTTTGCACACAGTAAGCACTCCAGAGATACAAGCGACTGACTGACTGACTGACTTCATCATTAATGGTACTTACAGTAGGTACTGTGTGCACAACACTGTACATAAGCACTTGGGAATCTATAATTCAAAAGACTTGGTTGACATGTCCCCTGTCCTCACTAAACTTACACTCTAAAGGGGTGGACAGGTAATAGTGCAAATAAATCATTTGTAATATGTAACTTAGAGATTGGTTATATATTAACAAGTATAATTATTATTATTGCTTATGATCGTTTTTGTCAGAGGCAAAAGTCCAAAGTCCAAAGTCCTTGTCCCACATGGGGCTCACAGTCTCAATTTCCATTTTACAGATGAGCAAATTGAGTCGCAGAGAGGTGAAGTGACTTGCCCAAGGTCACACAGCAGACAAGTGGCAGAGCTGGGTTTGGAGATGTAGATCTGTGTTTCATCTGCATAGAGGTGGTAGTCAAAGCCGAGAGAGCGAATGAGTTCACCAAGGGAGTGAGTGTAAATGGAGAACAGAAGATGAAGGGGAGGTGGAGGAGAAGGAGTAAGATGATAATGATTTTGATCTTGGCGATTGGGGAAAATGGACTGATCCTCCCTATAGGAGGCTCAAGCCTAGTGTCCCTACTCCCCAGGTCTGTCCCTCAATATAACCTTCTGACTCACAGCTCCATAGTTTATCCCCTAAGCCATCAGTGATGACGATAATGATTCATTCATTCATTCAATAGTATTTACTGAGCGCTTACTATGTGCAGAGCACTGTACTAAGCGCTTGGAATGTACAAGTCGGCAACAGATAGAGACAGTCCCTGCCCTTTGATGGGCTTACAGTCTAATCGAGGGAGACAGGCAGACAAAAACAATGGCAATTAATAGAGTCAAGGGGAAGAACATCTCATGATAACAATAGCAAATAAATAGAATCAGGGTAATGTACATCTCATTAAACAAAATAAACAAAATAAGTAGGGTGATGAAGATATATACAGTTGAGCGGACGAGTACAGGGCTGAGGGAGTGGGACGGGAGAGGGGGCAGAGGAGAGGAAAAGGCTGGAGAAGAGGGTTTAGCTACAGAGAGGTGAAGGGGGAGTAGAGGGAGCAGAGGGAAAAAAGGGGGAGCTCAGTCTGGGAAGGCCTCTTGGAGGAGGTGAAGAGGGGAAGAGAATTAGATTGTCGGAGGTGAGGAGGGAGGGCATTCCAGAATTAAGGAAGGACGTGGCCCAGGGGTAGATGGCGGGATAGGCGAGACCGAGGGATGGTGAGGAGGTGGGCGGCAGAGGAGCGGAGCGTGCGCAGTGGACAGTAGAAAGAGAGAAGGGAGGAGAGGTAGGAGGGGACAAGGTGATGGAGAGCCTTGAAGCCTAGAGTGAGGAGTTTTTGTTTTGAGCACAGATCGTTAAGCAACCACTGGAGGTGTTTAAGAAGGGGAGTGACATGTCCAGATCGTTTCTGCAGGAAGATGAGCCGGGCAGCGGAGTGAAGAATAGACTGGACCGGGGCGAGAGAGGAGGAAGGGAGATAAGAGAGAAGGCTGACACAGTAGTGTAGCCGGCATATAACGAGAGCCTGTAGCAGTAAGGTAGCCCTTAAGGTGGAGAGGAAAGGGTGGATCTTGGCGATGCTGTAAAGGTAAGGATCAGTTGTGTAGGGTGAACGAGAGAGATGAGTCAAAGATGACCTCGAGGTTGCGGGCCTGAGAGACGAGAGGATGATCGTACCATCCATGGTGATAGAGAAGTCTGGGAGAGGACCGGGCTTGGGAGGGAAGATGAGAAGGTCAGTTTTGTTCATGTTGAGTTTTAGGTGGCGGGCAGACATCCAGGTGGAGATGTCCTGGAGGCAGGAGGAGATGTGAGCCTGAAGGGACGGGGAGAGGACGGGGCAGAGATGTAGATCTGTGTTTCATCTGCATAGAAGTGGTAGTCAAAGCCGTGAGAGCGAATGAGTTCACCAAGGGAGTGAGTGTAAATGGAGAACAGAAGATGAAGAGGAGGTGGAGGAGAAGGAGTAAGATGATAATGATTTTGATCTTGGCGATAGGGGAAAATGGACTGATCCTCCCTATAGGAGGCTCAAGTCTAGTGTCCCTACTCCCCAGGTCTGTCCCTCAATATACATCTAGCCACATGGCCCCAAGACAGCCCCATACTGGTGTTCCCCAGAGCATTCCAGTGGCAATCAATCAATCAATCAATCAATCAGTGGTATTTGACTGCCTTCCACCTGTTAGACACTGTACTAAGCAAATGGGAGAGTACAACAGCAAGAGACATGTTGGCTACCCCCAAGGATCTTAGTATTTAATGGGGAGATGTTATTTACAAGCCGGGTAACCTAGAAGAAAAAGGATAAATCAGGGAGTGGTACAAACATTTCCGCATGAAACAGTTGAACAAATAATTGAATGTACATGTTAATATATGTATAGAAAGCATATATAAATAAAAATATATGTACTTGAGTGCTGAAGGTAACAGTGAAGTACACAGGTTTGCTAAGAGTGGGTGTTGGGCTTACAAAATTGGGATGTTGGGAAATAAATAGAAAAAACTTCCTGTAGGCAGTGAGAGTTTAGGAGGACTTTGAAGATGGGAAAGGTTAATTGGGTTTGGGATAGGGGGATTCCTCTAGTTGACAGATTCTTCTATTATAAATAACAGATGAATCTCAGTCCAGTCTCAAAGTCTTTGGGACTGAAAACCTTTGTGAAAGAATTTATGAGGTGGATAGTGGTTCACTCAACATCCCTTGTACACTCTCACATGTGTCAGTCCTATTCTTACTGCATCAGTGAGTGCAGTGAGGAGTAAGTTCGCAGGGGTGTAACACACTGCAGACTGCACAGGATGGTATTTGACCATAACATAGTGGTCAAAGTGTACTGTAGCTACTTAACCCAGGAGGCAGCTACCTTGGTAGCCTCTGAGGTCTTCACCACCCTTCTAGCCAGTTACTTTTCATGATTCCTGATGAGCTTGTCCACCATGTGCAACATCCTGAGTGGTCTGCAGTTCCCACGATTGCATAGATCCAATAGGCAATCCCTTCCTTCTGGCTGTTTCACCACTTCTACCCACCTCCCCTTGCCACCTCCTACCATAATGAAAACACTGGCAAGAATTTGGGAGAAGGAAGGGGAGCAGCACTTCTTCACACAAATCATAGTAGTTTAAGATATGTTGCTAGAAAGAGGGCAGTCTCTTGGGTGAGAGGGCCAGGGTGGGCATCCCCTTTTGGTCCATGTTTTCATTCAATCAGTCAATCACTCAATCACCTTGCCCCCATTTTACCTCACCTCACTACTCTCCTACTAGATGCAGCCTGATCACTTTGCTGCTGTGTTGCCAATCTACTCATCATACTTCGATCTTGTCCACCTCACTACTTACCTCTTGCCCATTTCCTGTCACTTGTCTGGAATACTCTCCCTTTTCATATTTACCCATCCTGCTGCCAACACACACTCTCCAGCTGCTGGAAGGAATCCTAGGCTGGGCCCCGCGGGCCGTACCCTGTTCCCCAAGTAAGATCCAACCTCCTTCCTTCCATTTATCTCCTCACTGACCTCCCTGCCTCCTGTTTCCCTTAACTCCAATCCGTGGATTTTTCGTGGATCAACCTGTTTCACAGATCATTTATCAACAAAAATGTTCAGTTCTAACTCTCCATTTCTCAGTTCTGACTCTCTCCTTTTGAGAGAGTTGTTTACACCTGCTGTCTCCTCTTCCTCTTCTCTAATTCTCTCCTAGCTCCCCTCCAATCTGGGTTTTGCCCCCTTCATTCCACAGAAAGAGCCCTCTCCAAGGTAACTAATGACCTTCTTCTCACAAAATCTGATGGTCTCTAATCCATCCTAATTCTTCTAGACCTCCCAGCTGTCTTTGACACTGTAGACCATCTCCTTCTTCTGGAAACTTTATCCAACCTTGGATTCACTGACACTGTCCTCTCTTGGTTCTCTTCCTATCCCTCTGACCACTCCTTCTATCTCTTTTGCTGACTCCACCTCTTCTTCCCACATTTTGACAGTAAGGGTTCCTCAAGGCTCAGTTATCGATCCCCTTCTATTCTATATCTAAACCCACTCCCTTGGAGAACTCATATGCAGTTGATTCCCCAAACTACAGCTCCAGCCTTGACTTCTCCATCTATGCAACCTCTCACTGTCTCCTGCTTTCAAAGCTGTATCCACTTGAATATCCCACCAGTACCTCAAATTAAACATGTCCAAAACTAACCTCCTTATTTTCCCTCCAAAATCCTGCCCCCATGTCTTTCCTATAACTGTAGACAACACCACAGCTCTCCCTGTTTTAGAAGCCCATAACCTTGGTGTTGTGGTTGACTCATCTCTCTCATTCCACTCTAATATTCAATTTGTCACCAAATCCTGTCAGTTTAACCTTCACATCATTGCTAAAATCCACCCATTCCTCTCCATCCAAACAGCTACTGTACTGATCGAAGCACTTATCCTATCTTGACTACTCCACTTGTGGCTCCTCACTGACCTCCTGTCTCCCTTAACTCCAATCCGTGGATTTTTCGTGGATCAACCTGTTTCACAGATCATTTATCAACAAAAATGTTCAGTTCTGACTCTCCATTTCTCAAGAATCTTGAATGGCTGCCCATTCACCTCCACATCAAACAGAATCTCCTTACCATTGACTTTAAAGCACTCAGTCAGCTTTTCCTCAGCCTACCTCAACTCATTAATCTCCTACTACAGTCCAGCCCACACACTCTGCTCTAGTGCCAGTTTATTCACTGTGTCCCGATCTCATCTACTGCTCCACCCATGTCCTTCCCCTAGCCTCGAACTCCCTCCCCCTCAGACCACCTCTCTATCCCCCTTCAAAGTATGACAGAGGTCACATATTCTCCAAAAAGCCTTCCCCAAATAAGCCCTTTATTCCCCTCCTCACTCTCCCTTCTGTTTCATCTATATACTTGGATCTGTGACCTTTGGACATTTAATATTCACCCCACTACCAATCCCACAACACTTATGAATATATCTTTGAATTTTATATTATGTTATTTATTCATATTAGTGTCTGTCTCCCCCTCTATATTGTAAACTTCTTGTGGGCAGAGAATTTATCTGTTATAATTATTATATTGTCCTCTTCCCAAATGCTTAATACAGTGCTCTGCACACAGTAAGCACTCAATATATACAATTAATTGATTGAGCATTTACTGTGTGCAGAGCACTGTCAAAAAGCACTTGGGAAAGAACAACATAAAGAAGCTTATAGGCAACTTTCCTGCCCATAATGGGCAAGAGAGACACACAATAATACAAATAAATGAATTATGGATATGTACATAAGTACTGTGGTGATGAGGGAAGGGTGAATAAATGGTGCAAATCAAAGTGTTATGGGAGTTCACCTATAAACAAGGAAGGGACAAGTAACTCAGTTTAAGGTTTTAAGAGAAACAAGAAAGCATAGAGTGTTTTTCAGTGGTTGGCAGCAGCTTCTTTAATCCACCCCTTCCATTGATCAGTCAAGGAATGGTATTTAGTGAGAGCTTGTACTAAGCACTTGGAAAAATACATCAGAAGGAAGACACAATTACCCTGTCAGCAAGGGGTTTACAGTATAATGGGAGAGACGGACAGAAATTATTTACACATACTGAAATTTGGAGAGAATGTAAGGATACAATTGGGAGTAGCACGATTCTGTCAGGATGAACTAGTTGAATCAATGCCTAATGTACATTTGAAAATATGTCTATTCTTAGTTGGTGAAAATGGATATAAAAACATAAATGCTGAAGTTGGCTGTTAGGCCGATAGAGGTTGGATTGTTAATAATTAATTGAGGAAGCTGTCTTGAAAGAGATGGGATGTGAGAATGGCTCTGAAGGCTGGGAGAATTGTGGTCTGGTGGATTTGAGTTGTGAGAGAGGTCCAGACCAGGGAAAGAGCATGAGGAAGGAGATGGCGTCAGAAGAAACTAGAACAGTGAGAAATTGATCTGGAAGAGGTAAAGAGGGAGAGCTGAGGAGAAGCGAGGGAAGACCTCTGTATTGTAGCAGGTAGGAGTCTCTTTCATGGGGAACTCCCATTTGGTTTTGTCCTCCCCAAGGAAAAGCCCCCCAGGACCAGCTTCTTCAATGCTCCCTTCACCTCCTGGCTTCTCAGGGTGTAGATGAGGTTGAGGGTTGGAGCGACCATGGTGTAGAAGAAGGAGACAAATTTGCCGTGGTCTTGTGAGTAATTGCCACCAGGCTGGAGGTACATAAAGATTATGGTCCCATAGAAGATGATCACAACCAAGAGGTGAGAGGAGCAGGTGCTGATGGCCTTTGTTCGGCCCTCGGGGGAGCCAATCCTCAGCCCGGCCTGGACGATGAAGCGTAGGAAACCAGGATGAAGGCTGGAGAGACGAGGCCCACAAGGATACTAAGGGTGAAGAGGACAAGTTCACTGATGGTGGTATCAGCACAGGCGAGCTAGATGAGGGCTGGAACCTCACAGATGAAGTGGTCCAAGTGGCGGTTGCCACAACGAGGCAGCTGCAGTGTGAACGTGGGGAGCCATTATCACGTGGGCCCGGGATCTCTGCTCCCCTGGGGCTGAATCGGCCACCACATGGACTCGGGAGCTCTCCTCCCAAGCGGTGGTTCCTTGGGCTGCCTGCCCCCCCGTTTCCAGTCTAGCTCTTTAGCAGCCTTTTGGCCACCGACCGCCGACTTTAGCGGCTTATTGGCCGCCGACCGCCGACTCATCCACGCCGAGACCACCCCCCCTCCCGGGAAGCTGAGCCTTGTCATCGCCCGGAGCCTTGGAGCCATTACCACGTGGGCCCGGGATCTCTGCTCCCCTGGCGGTAAGTCTCAGACCGCCGGGCCCCCTCTTCCCAGCCGAATCGACCACCAAATGGACTCTGGAGCTCTCCTCCCAAGCGGTGGTTCCTTGGGCTGCCTGCCCCCCGTTTCCAGGCTAGCTCTTTAGCAGCCTTTTGGCCACTGACCGCCGACTTTAGCGGCTTTTTGGCCGCCGACCGCCGACTCATCCACGCCGAGACCACCCCCCTCTCCCGGGAAGCTGAGTCTTGTCATCGCCCGGACCCTTGGAGCCATTACCTCGTGGGCTCAGGATCTCTGCTCCCCTGAGGCGCAGCCTCGGTCCGCCCGGCCCCAATTCCCGACAAGCCCCCCTTCGTCGCCCCCATTTCCCTCCGCCGCTCTTGCTCCACTAACCCACAGCCCTGGATCACCTCCTCCGTCCGCCTCCTACGCTCCTATGCTCGAGCTGCTGAGCGCTGCTGGCGAAAGTCCAAGCACCAAGCCGACCTCACACACTTCAAATTTATCCTTTCCTGCCTCAACTCTGCCCTCTCCTCCGCCAGGCAAAGCTTCTTCTCCTCCCTCATCGACACCCATGCCCGTCATCCCCGCCGATTGTTCCGGACCTTTAACTCTCTCCTTAGGCCCCCGTTCCTCCCCCTCCCCCATCTCTCACCCCCAATGATCTGGCCACCTATTTCCTCACGAAAATCAACACGATCAGGTCTGAGCTCCCCAAAGTCACCCCTCCGCCTCTCCCCTCCCCCACACCAACCCCCTCCCCTACTTTCCCATCCTTCCCTGCAGTATCCTCAGAGGAGATCTCCTCCGTCCTCGCAAGTGCCACCCCCTCCCCCTGCGCCTCGGACCCCATTCCCTCTCACCTTATTAAAACCATCGCCCCTGCCCTCCTACCTTCCTTAACTTCTATTTTGAACCACTCAATCTCCAAGGGCTCCTTCCCCTCTGCCTTCAAACATGCCCATGTCTCCCCCATCCTAAAAAAACCCGCTCTTGACCCCACTTCCCCCTCCAGTTATCGCACTATCTCCCTACTACCCTTCCTTTCCAAAATCCTAGAACGAGTCGTCTACAATCGATGCTTAGTATTCCTTAACTCCCATTCTCTCCTAGACCCCCTCCAATCTGGCTTCCGTCCCCTCCACTCTACCGAGACTGCTCTCTCTAAGGTAACCCATGACCTCCTTCTTGCCAAATCCAATGGCTCCTACTCCATTCTAATTCTCCTTGACCTCTCTGCTGCCTTTGACACTGTTGACCATCCCCTCCTCTTCCATACCTTATCTCACCTTGGCTTCACGGACTCCGTCCTCTCCTGGTTCTCCTCTTACCTCTCTGGCCGTCATTCTCAGTCTCCTTCGCTGGAGCCTCCTCCCCCTCCCATCCTTTAACTGTTGGAGTTCCTCAAGGGTCAGTTCTTGGCCCTCTTCTGTTCTCCATTTACACTCACTCCCTCGGTGAACTCATTTGCTCTCACGGCTTTGACTACCATCTCTACGCAGATGACACGCAGATCTACATCTCCGCCCCGTCCTCTCCCCCTCCCTTCAGGCTCACCTCTCCTCCTGCCTCCGGGACGTCTCCACCTGGATGTCGGCCTGCCACCTAAAACTCAACATGAGCAAGACTGAGCTCCTCATCTTCCCTCCCAAGCCCGGTCCGCTCCCAGACTTCTCCATCACCGTGGATGGCACGACCATCCTTCCCGTCCCGCAGGCCCGCAATCTCGGTGTCATCCTTGACTTGTCCCTCTCGTTCACCCCACACATCCTATCCGTTACAAAGACCTGCCGGTTTCACCTCTACAATATCGCCAAGATCCGCCCTTTCCTCTCCACCCAAACGGCTACCTTACTATTACGGGCTCTCGTTATATCCCGGCTAGACTACTGTGTCAGCCTTCTCTCTGACCTCCCTTCCTCCTCTCTCGCCCCGCTCCGGTCTATTCTTCACTCCGCTGCCCGGCTCATCTTCCTGCAGAAACGATCTGGGCATGTCACTCCCCTTCTTAAACAACTCCAGTGGTTGCCTATCGACCTCCGCTCCAAACAAAAACTCCTCACTCTAGGCTTCAAGGCTCTCCATCACCTTGCCCCTTCCTACCTCTCCTCCCTTCTCTCTTTCTACCGCCCACCCCGCACGCTCCGCTCCTCTGCCGCCCACCTCCTCGCCGTCCCTCGGTCTCGCCTATCCCGCCGTCGACCCCTGGGTCACGTCCTCCCGCGGTCCTGGAACGCCCTCCCTCCTCACCTCCGCCAAACTGATTCTCTTTCCCTCTTCAAAACCTTACTTAAAAATCACCTCCTCCAAGAGGCCTTCCCAGACTGAGCTCCTCTTCCCCCTCTACTCCCTCTGCCATCCCCCCTTTACCTCTCCACAGCTAAAGCCTCATTTTCCCCTTTTCCCTCTGCTCCTCCACCTCTCCCTTCCCATCCCCACAGCACTGTACTCGTCCGCTCAACTGTATATATTTTCGTTACCCTATTTATTTTGTTAATGAATTGTACATCGCCTTGATTCTATTTAGTTGCCATTGTTTTTATGAGATGTTCTTCCCCTTGACGCTGTTTAGTGCCATTGTTCTTGTCTGTCCGTCTCCCCCGATTAGACTGTAAGCCCGTCAAACGGCAGGGACTGTCTCTATCTGTTGCCGACTTGTTCATCCCAAGCGCTTAGTACAGTGCTCTGCACATAGTAAGCGCTCAATAAATACTATTGAATGAATGAATGAATGTTCCCTTCATTCATTCTCCCCACAGCACTTATGTAAATATCTGTAATTTATTCATTAATTTATTTATGTATAATAATACCTGTCTCCCTCTCTATACTGCCATCTTGTTGGGGGCAGGAAGTATGTCCATTTGTTGTTGTACTGTACTCTACCAAGCACTTAGTATAGTGCTTTGCACAATAAGCACTCAGTATATGCAATTGAATGAACAAATGAATGAGTACAGTCTGCAAGGACTATCCATTGCCTCTCCCCTCGACTTATGGCTCAGTCCTATCACTTCTGAAAAGTCTGAAAAGCCCTAAACAACTCAACTTCACCAAACCATGTCCCTCTCCTTCTTCAAAGCTTTCGTCAAAAGCCAACTTCTCTGGGAAGCATTTGTCGATTAGCTCCCCCCATCTTCCCCATCAGGTCCCACTAGGAGCCCCCTCAACTCAATTACTGGGATGCACAGTGAGTGACCTAGTGAAAAGAGCATGGGAGTGGGAGTGAGAAAACCCCCCAGGTTCTGATTCTGACTTTGTTACTAGCTTGCTAGGAGAATTAGGGCAAGCCCCCTAACTTTTCTGTGTCCCCGTTTTTTAACCTGGATTTTGGGGGATAAGATGTTTGTTCTTCCTTACTGTCAGATTGACTTTTGGTAAACATGAACTATGCCTGATCTGATAATCTTGTATCTGTGAGATCTTATTAGGTGCTTTTGCTCTCAGTAAACACTTGATAAATATCAGGTCTTCCAATTCAACTGAATTCTCCCAGCTTTAGCATAGTGCTCTCACCTCAATAATTTTATAGGCTTACACGTTAAGATTGCATAACTATTATGCAATTCTAGTCCGCCTCACCATTGACCCTTTACCATATCCTGCCTCTGACCTGGGATTCCCTCCTCCTTCATATCCGACAGACTACCATTCTCCACCTTCAAAGCCCTGTTAAAATCACTTCTCCTTCAAGAAGCCTTTCCCATCTAATCTCATTTCGCCTAGTCACTCTCCCTTCTGTTTCACTTATGCGTTTGTATCTGTGCCCTTTAAGCACTTGATATTCACCTCCATCTTCAGCCCCGTAGCACTTATTGTACTACCTTAATGGCTTTTAATGTCTGCCTCTAGTTCTTCTAGACTGTAAGGTCCTTGTGGGCAGGGAATGTGGAAATGTGTCTGCCAATTCTATTAAATTGTTCCCTTCCAAGTCCTAAGTGCAGTGGTTTTCACAGGGTAAGCGCAATGATTGATTGCTTAATGGATAGGAAGTGGTGAAAATTCAACTAAGTTAGCTTGAAGGAAAGTGCTTACTACACAAAAGCAGCAATGCAAGCAGAACACCTTCCTTATCAACCAAGAATACGGACAGAGCCTCCTGCCCCCCTTAGCTGCAGAGAGAGAACATGTCATCCCAGCGTGGGAGCAAAGTAAAGGCAATGGCGATTATTAAGTCTAAATTTTTTTATGGAATTTGTCAAGTGCTTACCATGTGCCAGGCACAGTATTAAGCACTGGAGTTGATAGAAGACTGTTAGGTTGGAGGAAGTTCATGTCCAACATAGGTCTCACAGTCAATCCCCATTTTACAGGTGAGGTAACGGAAGCACAGAGAAATTAAGTCGTTTTCCCCAGGGTACACAAAGCTTGCTGCCTATCCTTTTCCACATCAAGCAAAATCTTCTTGGCTATAAGGCATGAGCTGGTCATTTATTGCATTCAAGCAGCTACCTCCCTCTCTACCTGTTCATTCTCCTCTCCCACTACAATCCAACCCACAGACCTCACTCCCCTAATACCACCTTGCTTACTGTGCTTCGGTCTCATCTCTCTTGTGGTCAACACTTTGCGCTCTCTTTCCCTGGTGCTTGGAACTTTTTACATCTGACAGACCACATTTCCCCATCTTCAAACTATACTTGATTCACTTGTACTCCAGGAAGCCTCCCTGACTAATCTCTTACCTTCCGACCCTATTTCCCCTCCCTCCTGGGCTACCTATGCCATTGAGTCCATACCCGGGAACTTAGGTACCCATCCCACTTCCCACTCTCACAGCACTTACATCCATATCCTCTTACCTGTATTTCAATGTCTTTGTCCTCCATTTCACTGAAAGTTGTGGAGAGCACTGATTTTGCCTGTGGATTCTACTGTTCTCTCCCAAGTAGAATGGTCAGCATAGAGTAGGAACTCTGCATATAACACTGATAAATCACTAAGACGATTAGCTGAGATGACTGAGTTTACTGAGGCATGATAAGCCACAAAGAGATCAGAGAGTAAAAATAAAATGTACTGAAACAAAGAGGATGACCAATCAGAATGGGCTAGGAGTTGGGTAAGGAGCATTTATAGAAAGCAGGGGCAGGCAATCCATTGGTGATGGAGGGTCTACTCCCACCAAAGCTGTACTCATGCTACAAGACCTTTGCCTTATGTTCATCTTTAGGATTTGGCAGCCCTATTAATAAATCATAGAACTATAACTGTATGAGTATCTATGAGTGCCTAGGAATCTTAAATTTGGAGTTTAATGCATTTACTTGTCATTAATTGGTATGCTGTGTCAGTTGTTAATTGTGATTGTTCATTTGCTCCTATTAAAAAAAAGATCTAAATAAGCAAAGGGAAGAGAGTGGGAGCCGGTTGGGAGAGTGAGATTCCTGAATAATTTGACCTCAAAGATCAGTTTGGGTGAGGGTGTAGGTATCTGTACGGGGCTCTAAGAAGCTCTTTGTTGGAGTTAGAGACCTAAGGTGGTTTCTCCCTTCTTTAATCTTTTCCTAGGCAAGGGGATCAATCTTCTGCTGTGATCCCCTTCCAGGCTTTTCCGGACACAGAGGCTGCTTCCATGCTGGACAAAAGACCATTCTAGCAGGAATCTCATAGCCCAGCTCTAAAATAGAACCTCCCCACAGCAGCAGCCCCTGACTGCCTCCACCCCAGCTTCCTTTGCTTCTATTATTGTCCAATTCACATTTTGAGGGAATGTCAAAAAAAAACACTTGGACATCTGTGCAGACACCAATCCTTTTCTTGCTGTTTCCCGAACAATCCAGGACACGGGTTTTCTGCCCAGTGCTGCTGTGCCTCTGGGAAAATTTGGATCATCACATTCTGACTTCTTGACATTATTAGCCTAGAGATGGAAAAGGGTTTGGGGTTGCCTGAGCAGTTATATGGCCAGCCCAAGAGTGTTCAGGGTCCCCGGCGAGAGCATTTGGGATATTTTCCCCAATGAATGGGGCCCCTAGACCATTATCAGGCCTGTATCTCTCAGTAAGGGGGTCTAAGAGGTGAGTCAGTACACCTCATCAAGACAAGATGGTGTTGTGAGAGGGCCTGCCCTGGTGTAATTTACTGAATAGAGAATAGAGAAGCAGTGTGATCTAGTGGATAGGGTATGTGCCTGAATAGTACCTGGGTTCTAATCCTGGCTTCACTGCTTGCCTGCTGTGTGATCTTGGGCAAGTCTATTATCTCCACTATGCCTCAATTACCGCATCAGTAAAATGGGAATTAAGAGTGTGAGCCCCAAGTGGTACATGGACTCTGTCCATGTCCATGTCCATGTCCATGTTCATGTCCCTGCGCAAGGATAATATGCAAACTCGTGAAGCATTCCATATTTTTAGTTCTTGGCCCTCTTCTGTTCTCCATCTATACTCACTCTCCTGATGAACTCATTCACTCCCACAGCTTCAACTATCATCTCTACACAGTTGACATTCAAATCTACATCTCCTCCCCCGGTCTCTCCTCCCTCCAGGCTTGTATCTTCTCCTGCCTCCAGGACGTCGCCACCTGGATGTCTGCTCGCCATCTAAAACTCAACATGTCCAAGACTGAGCTCCTTATCATCCCTCCCAAACCTTGTCCTCTCCCTGTCTTCCCCATCACTGTGGACGGCACTACCATCCTTCCCGTCTCAAAGGCCCGCAACCTTGGTGTTGTCCTTGACTCAGCTCTCTTATTCACCCCACACATCCAATCTGTCACCAACACCTGCCGGTCTCACCTTCCCAATATCGCCAAGATCCGCCCTTTCCTCTCCATCCAAACTGCTATCGTGCTGGTACAAGCTCTCACAATATCCAACTGGATTATTGTGTCAGCCTCTGATCTCCTATCCTCCTGTCTCTCCTCACTCCAATCTATTCTTCATTCCACTACCCGGATCATCTTCCTACAGAATCACTCGGGGCACGTCACTCCCCTCCTCAAAAACCTCCAGTGGATGCCTATCAACCTTCGCACAGAACAAAAACTCCTCACTCTTGGCTTCTAAGCTCGCCATCACCTTGCCCCCTCCTGTCTCACCTCCCTTCTCTCTTTCTACTGCCCAACCCGAACACTCTGCCCCTCTGCGGCTCACCTCCTCCTGGACCCCCGTTCTCGCCTGTCTCGCCGTTGACTCCTGGCCCATATCCTACCGCTGTCCTGGAATGCCCTCCCTCCTCATCTCCGCCAAACTAACTCTCTTCCCCTCTTCAAAACCCTACTGAGAGCTCAGCTCCTCCAGGAGGCCTTTCCAGACTGAGCCCCCCTTTCCCTCTGCTCCTCCTCTCCCCCCCACCCTCTGGTGTTCCCCCTTCCCCTCCCCTCAGCATTGTGCTCATTTGTATATCTTATTTATTACCCTATTTATTTTGTTTATGAGGTGTATATCTCCTTGATTCTATTTATGTTAGCGATGTTGTCTTGGTTTTTTTTTCTTCTGTTTTGCTTTGCTGTCTTCCCTTTTTATACAGTGAGCTCATTTTTGGGCAGGGACTGTCTCTATCTGTTGCCTAATTGTACCTTCCAAGCACTTAGTACAGTGCTCTGCACATAGTAAGCACTCAATAAATACTAATAATGTTGGTATTTGTTGGTATTTGTTAAGCACTTACTATGTGCTGAGCACTGTTCTAAGTGCTGGGGTAGATACAGGGGGAATGGTTGTCCCATGTGGGGCTCACAGTCTTAATCCCCATTTTACAGATGAGGTAACTGAGGCCCCGAGAAGTGAAGTGACTTGCCCAAAGTCACACAGCTGACAAGTGGCTGAGCGGGGATTCGAACCCATGACCTCTGACTCCAAAGCCCATGCTCTTTCCACTGAGCCATGCTGCTTCTACTATTGAATGAATGAATGAATGAAAGTGTCCAACCTGATTAGCTTGTATCTACCCCAGCAATTAGTACAGTGCCTGGTACATGGTAAACATTTAACAAATACCGCACACAAAAAAAGAAAGAGAAGCAGCATGGCCTAATTGATTAAGCACAGGCTGGTAGTCAGAGAACCTGTGCTTTAAGCCCAGTTTTGCTAGTTGCCTACTTTGTGATCTTGGATAAGTCACTTGAATGCTCTGTTCTTTAGGTTCCTCTTCTGTGAAATGAGGATTCATTATTCCTTCTCCCTCCCACTTAGGCAGTGGGACAGGGACTGTGTCTGACCTAATTATCTTGTATCTACCCCAGGTCTTAGTGCAGAGCTTGGCATGGAATGCCTTACAATTATTATTATTATCACTATTGTTATTATTGTTTTCAGTAGTAGTAGTAGTAGTAGTAGTAGTATTTGACCACTTGATATTGACAACTGCAGAGCATATAAGGAAGGTCCTTTACCATTTAATCTGGGCTAGTGGCTAGATACTGGTGGCCAGAGCCCAGGTTTGGACATCTCAGATTGTCCAAGATTTTTCAGTCTACCTTACCTTCCATGAGAGGATTTCTTAGTCTTCCTTAAGTCTGGCTGTCCTGTGCCCTGCAGTGAGGGATCCTTAAGACATTTCTGGACAGAGAATCATAACCCCTGCCACATGATGGTGAGATGTTCTTCAGATGATGGAAAAACACTCATTTTGCTGATGAGGACCAAAGAGTGAAAATTGCATGCTGGTCTGGGATTACCACTGTGAGCCAGGCTCTTTTCCTTCTAATCAGATGCCTGGAAAGCAGATGGACTTTCCATTCACACACATGTCCTGAGATGCTTTACTAGGTGGCTGAATCAGATCAGACACCCTTCACTCTCTGGATCAGGTGTACTTTTTGTCCTAATCCAATCAGGTCATTAGGAAGTTTTCAGCTACTGTAATTCTGAGCTAATTTAGCAAAGAATCTGAGAGGCAACTGACTTCAGTACATCCCACTGACAAAACTCAGGGATCCTTGCCCACTGGGCAAGGGCTGAGGCCAGGCTGCAAGGATTATTTTATGGTAGTTAGTGGAGTAGGGTCCCAGAAGCCTGGAGAAGTGTGCAGGCTAGGTGGTGGGATTGTTTATCTTAATAGGACTTCTGGGAGCCCATGATCCAAACAGGTAATTATTTCAAGAAACTGAGACTTTGGGGCAGGGGATCCTGAGTGAGTTAGGAAAAGATCCCAAGAGATGGTCCACCCTCTTCCTCTCTCTTCTTACTCCTCCCCATATTAACATCCACCTCAGACTATGTATGACTCCTCTCACACTTATTAAATCTGTTCTGTTATTATTATCATTACTGTAGTTATTGAGCATTTACCAAGTGCTAAGTGACAGGATGTATTCAAAATAATCAGTTCAGATACCATACGGGTCCTACACAGGGTTCACAATCTAAGGGGGAAAAATAATTATCTAAACCTCATTTTACACAGAAGAATATTAAGGCCCAAAGAGATTAAGCAATATACACAAAGTTGCACAGTAGGCTAGTTCCAGAACTGGAACTGGCACTCAGTCTCCAGACTCCCAATTCCATGCTCTTTCCAGTAAGCTTATGCTACATTCCCAGTAGATATAATGGGTTTCTGCTGAGGGTGATCAGAAAGATATACTTTTCAAAAACATTAGAAGAGGAATGAGGGAAAGAGAGTGTGACAAGTATGCACAACCTTTTTTTTTAATCAAGCAAGAAAATAGAATGTCTCCCATGGGGAAGGAAGGAGACATCCAGTCCAGTTTTCTGTCTCCAGTAATAATAATAATAATAATAATGTTGGTATTTGTTAAGCACTTACTATGTGCAGAGCACTGTTCTAAGCGCTGGGGTAGACACAGGGGAATCAGGTTGTCCCACGTAGGGCTCACAGTCTTAATCCCCATTTTACAGATGAGGGAACTGAGGCACAGAGAAGTTAAGTGACTTGCCCACAGTCACACAGCTGACAAGTGGCAGAGCTGGGATTTGAACTCATGAGCCCTGACTCCAAAGCCCGTGCTCTTTCCACTGCGCCACGCTGCTTCTCAACAGCGTTGAGAAGTTCTCAACTGTTCTCAACTGTTTCAATAACATCGAAACACTTGGAAGAGAGAGCTGTGGATTGTTTGTCTTCCTTAATACTGTTATTTCATGAAACCTAGACTCCCACTATATCCTAGCTGCAGGGATAGATATGAAATAATCAAATTGGACCTAATTGTTCCATGCATCAATCAAACAATGGTATTTATTGAGCCCTTACTGCATGTACAGCACAGTTCTAAGTGATTGGGGCAACACAACATAACGTACTACACACAAAGAGCTAACATTCTCCAAGGGGAGATGAACATTAAAATAAATTACAGAGAGTGGAAATGGTAGAATATAAGAATATCTATGTAAGTGCAGAGGGGATGGGGTGAGTATCAAAGTTTTTAAAGGGAACACAGCCAAGTGCATAATTGACTGTGAGGGGAGGGCAGAGAAAGGAAATGAGGACTTAGTCAAGGAAGGCCTCTTGGAGGAGATGTGATTTTAGGAGGGTTTTGAAGGTAAGAGTGGTGGATTGTTCAATATGAAGGAGGAGGGAGTTGCAGGCCTGAGGAAAGAGGTGAGCCAGGGTACACCTGCTGGATAAATAAGATCTAGGTACAGAGTGTAGGTAGATGTTAGAGGAGTGGAGTGTGTGGGTTAGGTTGTAGTAGATCAATGAGCTCAAGGTAGGAGGAAAAGAACTGATTGAATGCCCTAGAGCAGATAATTAGGAGTTTCAGTTAAATTGACAGATGGGCAGGCAACAGCGGAAGATTTGGAGGTGTGGGGAGAAGTGGACTGAATGTTTTTTTCAGAAATGTGGTCCAGCAGTAGAGAGAAGTAACAACTGGAGTAGGAAGAGACAGGAGCCAGACAGGTCAGAGAAGAAGCTGAAAGAACAAGACAGTATATGAGAAGTGCTTGGATCAATTTGATAGCAGTTTGGATAGAGAAGAAGGGGTTAATTTTACCAGTGTTTTGAAGGTAAAACTGAAAGGATTTCACAATCAGCTGTCCAGATCACCTTTCTACAGGAACCTTCTGAACACATCAGCCCCCTCCTCAAAAATATCCAGTGCTTGCCTAGCCACCTCTAGGTATTGAACAAAAACTCCTCTCCATTGGCTTTAAAGCAGTCCACCACCTTGTACCCTCTATCTCACCTTGCTGCTCTACTACAATCCAGCCTCATACTTTTCCCTCTAGTGCTAACCCTCTTACTGTGCCTCGATCTCACCTGTCTTGCCGCCAACCTCTGGCCCACGTCCTACCTCTGTCTTGGAATGCCCTTCCTCCTCAAATCCTACAGATAGTTGCTCTCCCCACCTTCAAAGCCTTACTGAAGGCACATCTACTTCAAGAGGCCTTCCCAGACATTTCAGATTGTCCAGGATTTTTCAGTCTACCTTACCTTCCAAGAGACTTTTCCTCCTCTCCCATTCCCTTCTGCTTCACCCTGACTTGCTCACTATGGTCTCCACCTTGCAGTCTGTCTGCCCCCCTCCACCCCCAAGACTGTAAGCCTGCTGTGGGCAGGGAATGTTACTGTTTATTTTGTATTGTACTTTCCCAAGCACTTAGTACAGTCATCAGCACACAGTAAGCACTTAATGAATATAATTGATTGATCGATTGAATGAATGAATGAATGAATGAATGAATGAGTGAGAATAGATGCAGAACTGAACCTTGAGGCACTCAGACAGTTAGATGAGAAACAGAGTAGGAGCCTGTGAAAGAGATGGAGAAGGAGGTGTGATAGAGATAGGAGGATCACTTGGAGAGCACAGCATCAATGAAACCAAAGTTAGTTGTTATTTCCAGAAGAAGGGAGTGTCAAAGGCAGCAGAAAGCTCAAGGTGGATTCCGATGGAGTAGGTCACTGGATTTGGCAAGAGGGAAGTCATTAGTGACCTTAAAGAGAACCATTTCGGTGGAGTTAAGGGAGTGGAAGCCAGACTGCAGGGAACTGAAGAGAGATTTTGAGGAGAGAAAGTGATAGCAGCAAGTGTAGGCAGCTCACTCAACTAAATTAGAGAGGAATGACAGAAAGGAGATGGGCTAATAAACTGGAAGGTGCCATGGAATCAGGGCACCTGGTTTACAATCTGAGAGAGATTATAAATTTGCTATAGGTTAGAAAACATGTCGACTAATTCTGCTGTATTATACTCTCCCAAGTGCTCAGCACAGTGCTCTGCACATAGCAAGTGCTCAAAAAATATGATTGAGTGATTGATTGAGAACAGGTATCCATTTCACAGATGGGGAAACTGAGGTCTATAGTGACTACTGGTCTGAGGTCACACAGCAAGTCACTGGCAGACTAGAATCCCAATCTACACAGAAACGAGCCCTGGTTTCTCTGGGAATATCAAGAAGACTTCATCACATCCTGCTTTCACCATTCCAGTGGGAAAAAGAATAACCGCTGCAGTATGAGGCCTCCTCCTTATCATGGGAAGGCAACAGACCATGGTAGCCATTGCTGTTGCTTTGGGTATGCCCTAGATTCTGAATCACAATGAATCTGAAATTCCATGCTTCCAATCACAACTCCTTACTTTTTATTTTGAGTATTGTACCTATATCCTCGCTTCTTATGTTGTTTTTGTTTTTTATTGTTCCATTGCTCCCAATGGGTCCGTCTCAAGTCCTCCCTTTCAACCTTTATTCATTGATTGTTAGCCCCTTTAGGGGCCAGATTCATGTCTAATTTCCATTTGTGTATTCTTTCCTAGCACCTGGGATAGTGCTTTCCTCTGCATATAGTAAGCAATTAGTAAATATTACTGCTGCTGCTACTTCTACTCTTAACTCCCAGAACCAAACCGTTTTCATTAAACCACACTGCCCCCATTTTAGTATTTACAGTTTTATCCTTTAGCATCCCTTCATTTTCCTTCTAATTTCTTAACTGGAAATTAGATGGCAGCACATCCAAGTCTAGATGACTTGAAGGCAAGACGAAATGGGAGACTACAGAGAGGAAGAGAGATCAAGACTGGAGATGTAGATTTGGGAATCCATATAGAGGTGGTAGTTGTAGCCAGGTGAGTGAATAGGTTCTTCAAGAGAGTGGGTATAGATGGAGAGTAGAAGGGGACCCAGAACTAAACCTTGAAGGACACCAACAGTTCGGGGGTGGAAGATGGAGGATCAGCCCGTGAAAGAGGCTGAGAATGAATGGGCAGAGAGATGGGAGGAGAAGCAGGAGAGGACAGTGTCAGTGAAGTCGAGGTTGGATAATGTTGCCAGGAGAAAGGGGTGGTCAACAGTGTTGAAGGCAGCTGAGAGGTCAAGAAGGTATAGGATGGAGCAGACACCATTGAATTTATCAGGAAGGAGATCATTTGTGACCTTTGAGAGGGTAGTTTCCATGGAGTGAAAGGAACAGAAGCTGGATTGGAGGGGGTCAAGTAGAGATTTGGAGGTGAGGAGTTCGATATAGCGGGGTAAGTAGTTTGATACAGTGGGTGTAGACAACTCGCTCAAGGAGTTTGGAGAGGAATGGTAGGAGGAAGATGAAGTGATAATTAGAGAGACCTGTGGGGCCAAGGGTGGGCTTTTATGATAGAGGATACAGGGGCACGTTTGACAGTGAGGAAGAAGCCTTTTGAGAGAGAAGAGTTGAAGATGGTGGTTAGGATAAGAAGGGAGGGGGTAAGTGTTTTGATAAAACGAGAAAGGATGGGACTGGATGTACAGTGGGTGGGGGTGGATTTTGAGAGAAGGCCGGAGATCTTCTCTTGATGTACTGCTGGGAAAGATGGGAGAGTTGAAGAGTGGGCAGGAGAGGGCATGGACTGGGGATGTGCAGGGGAGATTTGAGGGAGATCACCCTGATAGTGTCAATTTTCTCAATAAAGTAGGTGGCCAGGGGCTAGGGATGGGGAAGGGAGGGAAACAGGGGGTTTGAGGAGAGCTTTAAACATCTGGAACAACTGGCCCGGGCAGTGAGCATGAGTGTCAATAAAGATGGAGAAATAATTTGGCTAGGCAGAGGAAAGGGCAGAGTTAAAGCATGTAAAGATGAAGATAAACTTGAAGAGGACGAGGTAGGCCTGATATCTAGAATTCCACCAGCAGCATTCTGTGGTTTGTGCACCAGAGCAAAGGGAGGAGACTGTGGAGGTGATCTGGGACTGTGGAGTAATGGTTCAGTGAAGGGACAGGGAGCAAGTCAGTTGAGTTCACCAGAGAAGGTGGTTTTGACAGGGTCAGTTTGGTTAACATCGTCAGGTAGTTTGGTTATGGAGGCTAAATGGGGAATGATGAGTTGAGAAAATTAGATAGGGTCAAAAGAACGGAGGTCTCTATGGGAGAACAGCATGGATCTGTGGGGTGGAGGTATGTGGGAGAAAAGACACATGAGGAGGTTTTGGTCAGATAGAGGTATTTCAGAGTTGATGAGAGAAGAGACTGTGCAGCGCCTTGCAATGATGAGATCGAGGATGTGTCCAAGTTGGTGAGTGGGTAAGCTGGAGTGCAGCAGGACATCAGCAGAGTTGAGGAGAGATAGAAAGGCAGTGGAAGGGTCATCAGGAACATTTATGTGGACATTAAAGTAGATCAGTGTAGGGATGGGGGAAAGAGAAGGAATGTGAGAAAGGGATCAGAGTGGTTCAAAAAGTTAGAGGTGGGACCTGGGGGGCAGTAAATGACTGTGACCTATCTGGAGTGAGTATCAGAGGCGGATGATATGGGCTTTAAAGGAAGGTAAAGAGAGGGATGGAGGAGGTAGAATGGTGTGAAAGTAGCAGTGGGGCGTGAGATGCAGCAAACACCTCCACCTTTCCCAGAGTCTGGGGAATGAATGAAGATGAGATCCCCTTTGGAAAGCGTAGCGGTGGAGACCATGTCATCTGGAGATAGCCAGGTTTTAGTGAAGGTGAGGAGGAGCAGTGACTGGGACAGGAATTCGTCAAGGATGTGGGGAAACTCCCCCATGATGGAGAAGGGGTTCTACAAGCCGCACTTGACTGAGGCTTTGGGGAGAGTGGTTGGGAAGGGGACAGAACAAGGGGTAGGGAGGGGTTGGATGGGAGTTAGCTGATGGGGCCGGTAGAAGGGGATGAGAGGTGGTGCTGGGATAGGATGTCATGGATAGGGAAGGGGAGGGGTGGGGACTGAACAAGGAGTGGAGAGAGGTTGTCTGGAAGATGAGGAGGAGAGGGGTCTGGGTTGGGCTGCTTGAAGGGTGAGAATTGAGGGGTCATGGTGAGGTCAGGGAAATTTAAGGATTAGGTGAGGTAATCAATAGCAATAACTGCTTAATCCTGTGATTCCCTGAGGAGAAGGGTGAAATGTAAGCAGGTCCATGGGTTTTTGATAGCTGAATGGCAACTAAGTGCCAGAGCCCTGGTGGGCAGACTGTAGGCCGTGTTCTGTTGGCAGATGAGCTGTTTCTGCTGAGACTGCTCGGCTCAGAGTGTTCAGTTTCCCAGGACAGTTTGCTGCCCCAGGCGACTGTCTATGGTCCAATCCAGTTAGGGGCCCCATGGCGGAGAGATCTCAAAGTCCTTGGGCAGATCAATGGAACTCTACTGAACTCAGTTCTCTTGCTCCCCTATCCATTCATTGATATCTTACCACTAACCCACAGCCCGGGATCACCTGCACAGTCCATCTCTTTCTCTCTTGTGCACGAGCTGCAAAGTGCTGCTGGTGGAATTCTAAATATCCCCTCGATTTTGTCCATTTCAAATTTATCCTTGCATACTTTAACTTTGCCCTCTCCTCTGTTGCTTAAAATTATTTCTCCATCCTTCTTGTCACCCATGCCCATTGCCCTTGCCAGTTGCTCCAGACATTTAACTCCCTGCTCAGGCCCCTGTCCTCCCGCTTCCCCCATCCCTTGCCCCTAATGACATGGCCACCTACCTAATTAAGAAATTGACACTCTCCGGGATGATGTCCCTAAAATCTCCCCTGACCCTCTCCCAGTCTCCCCCCCGTCCTGCCCCCTCTTCAACTCTCCCATCTTTCCCAGCAGTATCTCTAGAGCAGTTCTCCTCCTTTCTCTCCAAATCCACCCCCTTCACCTGTGTTCCTGACCCCATTCCTTCATACCTCATCAAAACACTTATCCCCTCCCTTCTTCCCTTCCTAAGAGCCATCTGTAACCAACCGTTCACTCTCCAATGCCTTCTTCCCCATTGATTTCAAACATGCCCATGTCTTGCCTATCCTGAAAAACCCTCTTTTGACCCCACGACTCCCACCAGTTATTGCCCCATCTCCTTCCTACCATTCCTCTTCAAAGTTCTTGAGCAAATTGTTTACGTCCACTGTCTCAAATTCCTCTCCTCCAAATCTCTACTTGAACTCTCGAATCTGGCTTTATCCTCTTCACTCCACAGAAACCACCCTCTCATAGGTCACCAGTGATCACTTCTGGCTAAATCTAATGGCCTCTTCTCCATCCTAATCCTTCTCGACCCCTCAGCTACCTTCAACACTGTCGACCACCCCCTTTTCCTAGAAACATCCAGTCTCGGCTTCACTGACACTGTCCTCGTCTGGCTCTCCTCCTATCTCTCAGCCCACTCATTCTCAGTTTTTTTCATGGGCTCCTCCTCTGCCTCCCGCCTAACTGTGGGTACCCTCAAGGTTCAGTTCTGGGTCCCCTTCTTCTCTCCATCTACACCCACTACCCACATCCACAAAACTCATTCACTCACATGGCTTAAAGTATCATCTCTATACCGATGACCCCCAAATCTACAACTCCAGCCCCAATCTCCCTCCCTCTCTGCAGTCTCACATTCCTCCTGCTTGGATGTCCTTCCATCACCTCAAACTTAATATGGCTAAAATTGAACTTCTTGCTTCCCACCCAAACCCTGTCACTTTCCCATCGCCGTTGACAGTACCTCCATCCTTCCTGTCTCACGAACCTATAAACTTGGCATTATTCTTGGATCCTCCCTCTCATTCCACCCATATATTCAAGCCATCACTAAATCCTGTCAGTTTGACCTTCACAACATTTCCAAAATCCACCTCTTCTTCTCCATCCAAACTACTACGTAATTAATGCAAGTAATTATCCTGCCTTGATTATTGTGTCAGCCTCCTTGCTGACCCTTCTGTCTCTCCCCACTCCAGTCCATACTCCATTCTGCTGTCCAAATCATTTCATTCAGACCATGTTTCCCATTCCTCAAGAAACTCCAGTGGTTGCCCATCCACCTCCGGATCAAACAAAAACTCCTCATCATTGACTTTAAAGCACTTAATCACCTTGTGCTCCTCAAATCTGCCAAACAATCACTGTTCCTCCCTTCAAAGCCCTACTACTGAATGTGCATCTCCACCATGAGGCCTTCCCAGGTTAAGCCCCTTTGTCCTCAGCTCCCCCTCCCTTCCACATCACCTCAACTCGCTCCTTATGCTCTTGCCCCCTCTCCCCGCTCCACAGCACTTGTGTAGTTATGTATATATATGTATATATCTATAATTCTATTTATTTATATTGATGCCTGTTTACTTGTTTTGTTGTCTGTCCCCCTTGCCCAGACTGTAAAGCCCACTGTGGGCTATTAGTAAATTGTACTTTCTAAGTGCTTAATACAGTGCTCAGCACACAGTAAGTGCTTGATAAATATGATTGAATGCAGACAGTGTACATTAACTGCCATGGTGTAGTGGGGATATGCTGAGGATGAAGTGAGAAGAAGAAATTTAAGGTAAATTTTATTATTCTTTTAGAGTTCCTGAAAACTATGCTTTACTTTCTGGGGAAGAGGAGAGTCCAGACTTTACTAGATTAACACACCAGGGTCCCCACTCTGGCAATCAGCACCCTCCCCTCCTTTCTCCCCTCCCCTCCCCCCACCCCTTACCCGCCCCTGATATTTTAAAGAGGACTTCCAACAGGGAAGGGAGTTGGTTTCTCCCATGGAGATATCTCAGATTCTCAGTCCAAGCACTGTCACAACAACAGCAAGTGACACAGTAATGGCAGCCCTGGGAAAGAGATGAGCTCAACCACCTTTCCCTTATAATTGCTGCTCTGGCTGGGTCCCACCAGAACAGAAAAGCCAAGTCTTTTTCTGCACAGCATTGTGTGTTAGGAGAATAAACTTGTTCAGGTGAGAGTGTCATTAAGTGTCAAGCTCTGTGCAACATGGAAAGGAGAGGGAGAATCAGAGGGGGAGTGCAGCCTGGAAGCAGGGATAAGGAGGCCTGGGGCGGTGATGAATTGAGAAGAAGAAATGTGAAGAAAATTGTATTATCATTTTAGAGTTCCTGAGAACTGTGCTTTACTTTCCGGGGAGGAGGCGAATCCAGGACTTTTCTAGGTCAGACACACCAGTGTTTCCTACTCTGGCAATCGGAACCCTCCCCTCCTTTCTTCCATCCCCGCCTAATTCCCCCGCCCCTTTACCCCAACCTGGCCTAAGCCCTTCTTCCTGTAATGATTTTCAGTGATTCTCATTCCCAGAAAATAAGATTTATTCATTTCTACCCTTTAATCCTACCCATAGGGCCCACTTAAAACTTAGAAGTCTACCTAGAGATCTTCTAAATGTTCCTGCTGCCTTTTTGGCAATTAAGATTCCATACCCTAGGTTTCCTACTTTTACAGAAACTTCCTCATCCAATTCCTTCATTGAAATTTCACATTGTAGTCAATAGTACCAGCATCCGTTCTGTCCCTTTAGCCCTCAGTAGTGGTACTACCATTTACTTCTGGCTGCCTCTTTCTACTCTCCCACATCCTAATCTTTGCTCACAGCCTTCCTCCTTTCTATAATACCCTTCCCCTTCAAATATCCAAGCCTTTATCTCTTCTCATTTTCAAAGCCTTCCTGAAAATCCACTTCCTCCAAAAGGTATTTCCTAATTAATTTCCTCCTTCTCAGATTGCTTCATTCCACTGTTGCCCTAAAAAATTTATGTTTACACAATTTAGCACTTACTGTAGTCTCAATGCAGTTTTTCTTTGATAATAATAATAATAATGTTGGTATTTGTTAAGCGCTTACTATGTGCCAAGCACTGTTTTAAGCGCTGGGGTAGACATAGGGGAATCAGGTTGTCCCACGTGGGGCTCACAGTCTTAATCCCCATTTTACAGATGAGGGAACTGAGGCACAGAGAAGTTAAGTGACTTGCCCACAGTCACACAGCCAACAAGTGGCAGAGCTGGGATTCGAACTCATGAGCCCTGACTCCAAAGTCCATGCTCTTTCCACTGAGCCATGCTGCTTCTCCAATATGGAGATTGATATGATATGGAGGTTGATAGGCAACCACTGGAGATTTTTGAGGATGGGGGTGACATGCCCTGGACATTTCTGTAAGAAAGATAATCTGGGCAGCGGAGTGAAATATGGCCTGGAAGTGGGGACAGGTTGGGAGGTCAGAAAGGAGGCTGTTGCGGTAATCCAGTTGGGATAGGATGAGAATTTTTTTCCCCCACTTCAGCCTTTCTGTACGACCATTTTCCTACATTGGCTAAAGGTTTCTCACTCTTTCTTGCTTCGCTTTGCTTTCTTCCTTCCCCACCTTTATCTCTGTTTTCTTCTTTCTTCTCAGCCCCAACCCTGTCTTTTCTATTTCACTCCACTGTGCTGTGCGTCTTCACATAGAAATAAGCCAGTCCTTTTAAAATTCTTTCAACACTTTGTCTTCTCCATAAGAACTGGCATAACTCCTCCTGTTTCCACCAGTTTTCAAATACTGAGCTTTAGGTTCTTATTCATCTGTAAAGTCATTTTTTCCTGGAGGCTTGAAGATGCCCAAGCTGGTTGTTTTACTTTCTCTCCTTGTAGTCAATGTAAAGATATTTATTCCCGCTATAGATCTTACCCCTTTCTATTTTAGCTTGACATGATTTTAGTGACATTATCCACTGTAACAGTACACTTTCACTCAATTAATATAAATTGATTGAACATTTACTGTATGCAGAGTACTGTATTAAGTGCTTGAAAATTATAATGCAGCAATAAAGAGACAAAATCCCTGCACAAAATTCATTCAATAGTATTTATTGAGAGCTTACTAGGTGCAGAGCATTGTACTAAGCACTTGGAATGTACAATTCAACAACAGATAGACACAATCCCTGACCAAGGATGGGTTTACAATCTAATCGGGGAAGACAGACCGACAAAAACAAGACATCATAATCACAATAAATAGAATCAAGGGGATGTACACCTCATTAACAAAATAAATAGGATAATAAAAATATATACAAATGAGCACAGGGCTGAGGGGAGGGGAAGGGAGAGGGGGAGGAGCAGAGGGCAGAACGGGGAAGCAGAGAGGGAGAAGAGGGAGCAGAGGGAAAAGGGGAAGCTCAGTCTGGGAAGGCCTCTTGGAGGAGGTGAGCTCTCAGTAGGGCAAAATGGCTCACAGTCTGGGGGTGGGGTGGGTGGGGTGGAGTCAGACATCAATACAAGTAAACAGGCATCAATATAAATAAATAAAATTATAGATACATACATATATACATATGTGCTGTGGGGGAAGGCACAACAGGAGTGAGTTGTGGGAATGTGGAAGGGAGGAGGAGCTTACAAAAAACGTGTTCAGCCTTGGGAAGTCCTCTTGGAAGAGGTGTGCCTTCAATAGCACTCTGAAGGGGGGAATAGTGATTGTCCCAAAGATTTAAGGAGTGAGAGAGTTCCAGGCCAGAAGTAGAATGTGGGCCATGGGTTGGCAGCGAGACAGGCGAGATTGAGGCACAGTGAGAAGGTTAGCACCAGAGGAGCAGAGTGTGCAGGTTGGATGTAGAAGGAGAGAAAGGAAGTGAGGTAGGAAGGAAACAAGGTGATGGAGAGCTTTAAAGCCAATAATGAGGAATTTCTGTTGCATACAGAAGTGGTTAGGCAACCCCTGGAGATTTTTGAGGAGTGGGGCGGTGACATGCCCCAAGTGTTTCTGTAGAAAGATAATCCAGGCAGTAGAATGTGCTGTATGAACATAATGAAGTATGTTCTGAAGTGGGGAGAGGCAGGATGTTGAGAGGTCAGAAAGGAGGCTGATGTAGTAATCCAGTCGGTATAGGATGAGAGATTATACTAACATGGTAGCAGTTTGGATGGCGAGAAAAGGGAGAATCTTGGCAATGTCATGAAGGTGAAACCGGCAGATTTGGGTGGCAGATTGGGTCAGTGGGGTGAATGAGAGAGCAGAGTCAGGGATGACACCAAGGTTGCGTGCTTGTGAGACTGGACGGGTGGTTATGCTGTCCGCAGTGACAGGAAAGTTTGGGAGAGGGCAGAGCTCGGGAGGGAAGATAAGGAGACTACCACTCCCGTGGACCTTCAAAATATTGTTGAGGTCAAATCCCCTCCAAAAGGCCTTGCCCCACTAAGTTCTTTTTTCCCAGGCTCCCTCTTCCTTCTGGGTCATCTATGCACCTGCATCTGGGATCTTTTGGCATTTGATATTCGCCCTACCCTCGACCCCAGTAGCCCCTATACACACATCTTTAAATTATATATTATTATTCATTTATGTTTATTTCTCTTTCCCCATTTCTAATGTCAGTTTATTGTGTGCAGGGAACTTGTCATGCCAACTTGGTTGTATTGCAGTCTCCTGAATCCTAGTACAATGCTCTGCAAATAGGAAGACCTCAGTAAATTCCATCCATTGACTGAATAATGGATGGATAAGGAAAAAAATGCAATAGGAAACCTGTAGAGAAACCCTTACCTGTACTGTCATTCAAATTTTTTCTTGTGGGTCACATGTGCACCTTTCAGAAGATAGAGTGATGTTTGTCTTTTCCTTCTCTATCCACACTGCCTATAATACAGGCTTCGTGGGCACTTGCGTGTTACATACTTTGGCATGTCCATTCCAAGGAGTCTATTGCTGCATAATACTCATATTAGACACTGTGCATGTCTGAATGGTACAGTAAGGGCACAAGTTCATCTAGTTGGTGGTCAGCTCCACCTGCATCCAAGCTAGGTGCCAAAGTCCATTTCCAATTGGTGCCAGTAAGCCTCTTTCAGTACTCTCTGGAGGTCTCAACAGCATTATGCACACAATCCTGCCATTTTTCTGGGGAGCTAGTTCTTCCTGAAACGTGAACCTCTCTGAACATGGACACCTCAACCCTTTCCTTTACGAGCAGTTACATTCTTCTTTTAATTTTTCTCTCAAAGAAATAATGCCTTTTTTTGACCAAGAAGACAGGAATCTTAAATGTCTCTTAAATTGAAGCTTTTAGCTTGTTTATAGCCGTTTTATGCTCTCTAGTCAATTTTGTGTACATTTTCACCATTTGCACTAATTTACTCTGATAATTTGCACAATTATTTAATTAATCCTCTAATCCCATATTAATCCCTTTAGCATCAATGTATTGGGCAATTTGCTCTTAGGTTTATATTACCCTGTGGTACTAACAGAACCCATAACTGGAGTATTCTTTTCAGTTCATGAAATAAGTACAAGATCTATATATGTATAAAATTTTAACTTCACTTTAAAGAACTTCTAAATGTATCGGCAAAACTGATTGGCACCTATGTCATAAAAGGGCATGGGAAGCAGCATAGCCAACTGGATAAAGCATGAGCCTGGGAACCACAGGACTTAATTTCTAATCCTGGATCTGCCACTCGTGTGCTGTGTGACCTTGGCCCAGTCACTTAGCTTCTTTGTGCCTCAGTTTCCTCAACTGCAAAATGAGGATTCAGTATCTGTTCTCCCTCCTACTTATATCGTGACCCTAAGTGGAAAGGGGACTGTGTCAAATTGATTAACTTATGTCTTCCCGAGAGCTTAGAACAGTCCTTGACACAAAGTAAGCACTCAAAAACTATTATAAAAAAAGAACTTTTTTCAGTTCCATTCAAGATTATCTGTATTCTCCCGTCTGGTCTGTTTTCATTAAATCTTATGTCTTTGTACCACAGGGAAGCAGTGTGATCTGGAAGAAAGATCATAGTTTGGGAGTCGGAGGACCTGGGTTCTTATCCCAGATCTGCCACTTACCTGCCAGGTCATCTTGGGCAAGTCACTTAAACTTGTCTGCCCTTCAGTTGCCTCATCTATAAAATGGAGGTTCAATACCTATTCTCCCTCCTTCTTAGACTGTGAACCCAGTGAAGAATAGGGATGTGTCTGACCTAATTAACTTAGACCTCCTCTGGTACTTAGTACAGTGCTTGGCATATAGGAACTACTTAGAAAATACCATCATTATTATTATCAGAGGAGAGGCAGCATGCTCCAGTGAAAAGACCAAGATGTTCGGAACCAGGAAATCTAGCTTCTAATACAAGGTCTGACTCTGGCCTGCTTTGTGACCTTGGGCAAGTTGTCCGCCTTCCCTAAATCTCAGTTTCTTCAACTGTAAAATAGGGGTGATAATAATATCTGCCTCTCCCTACCTACCAGGGACATTGTGAGGATAAAATGAGATCGTTGATCTGAAAATATTTTGGAAAAAATAAAATTGCTATTCAATGCAAGGTATCATCACACTGATGGAAATCTAAAGTTGCGTTCTTCCTTGTGCGTTTTACTATGTTTGAATGTGATGCTTTCATTTTTAATTGATATTACCACCTGCTATTTCTGGTTCTTGATATTCTGTTTCATAAGGAAGCATTCCCAATTCTCACTCTATCACCTAGGGTCTTGATTGATCTAATTCAATCTATTTCTGATAACGTTTGGCCACATAACCTATTATGGTTCTTTCGCATTAACTACAAGTAAGTTCAAAGACTTGGTATGTTAATGGTTTCTTTAATTCAATCAATCAGTCATATACATTGAGCACTTACTGTGTGTAGAGCACAGTACTAAGCACTTAGGAGAGTATAATGTAAGAAAGTTGATAGATACCTTCCTTGCCTGCATAAAGCTTACTGTCTAGAGAGGGAGACAGACATTAATATATAAATGAATAAATTGTGGATTTGTACTATAAGCCCCTTCTAGATTGTAAGATTGTTGTGGGCAGGGAATGTGTCTGTTAATATTGGCATGTTGAATGCTTCCAAATGCTAAATTCAGTGCCCTGCACACAGTTAGTGCTCAGTAAATTGATTTACATAGTTGCTGTGGGACTGAGGGAGAGGTGAATAAAGAGTGCAAATCCAAGAACAAGGGCAACACAGATAGCAGTAGGAGATGAGGAAATGAGGGCTGAGTCAGGGAAGACCTCTTGGACAGGTATGGAGAGCTATTGCCTGGCAGATGTAAAGTGGGAGGGAATTAATTCCAATTCATTTGCAGCTAGTAGTTATCATCATGGGTCCATAATTCTTGTTTCAGTTGCTGTTTTATTCATTCAACAGTATTTATTCAACAGTATTTATTGAGCGCTTACTATGTGCAGAGCACTGTACTAGTGCTTGGAATGTACAATTTGGCAACAGATAGAAACAATCCCTGCCCACTGACGGGCTTACAGTCTAATCGGGGGAGACAGACGGACAAAAAGACAACTTAATCACGATAAACAGAATCAAGATTATTTGTTAAGCGCTTACTATGTGCCGAGCACTGTTCTAAGCACAGGGCAGATACAATTAGGTTGTCCCACGTGGGGCTCACAGTCTTAATCCCTATTTTAACAGACGAGGTAACTGTGGGCAGGGTCACGGCTGCCAACTCCATCATACTGTACTTTCCCGCAGGTGCTTAGTGCAATCCTCTATACAGAGAAAACACTCATTAATTACTATTGGCTGACTGATTAATAACCTAACCCTAAGTCCCATATAAACAGGCACCCAATGTTACCCTCTAGAAAGTAAGCTCATTGTGGGCACGGAACATGTCTACTAATTCTGTTCTGTGGTACTCTCCCAAGCGCTTAGTACCATGCTCTGCATAAAATAAGCACTCAAAAAACACCATTAATTATCCCCGGGTTGCAACCGAAGAATCAGTCATGTGTCAGTCTCGCCGGCCCTACTGCGCCTCTGTTCGTGAAAATCGGACAAGGAACTAAAAAGGGTGCCCTACTAACTTTACATATTTAATGTGAGTTCAGATGACCTTTCTGGCCACAATCACACCCCGAGGTGCAATCTCATTCAGTAGCACTATATTTTCTTTTAATGGTGCTTGTTAAGCATTATGTGCCAAGCACTGTTCCATTCATTCAATAGTATTTATTGAGCGCTTACTATGTGCAGAGCACTGGGGTAAGTACGAGATAATCAGGTTAGGCCCGATTATGGCACTAGCATTATCTACGGAGAAAAGAGGCATATTATTGATAGGCACACTGAGAGGCGGAATTTGAAACCACTTGCTTTTCAAAGCTATGACCAGATTGTATCTGGTGGCATTGTAAAAGCTATTCCAAATTAACACTAAGCTAAACGTTTCACCCCGCTTCCCCCACACAAAGGACAATTTGACATTATAATTGCAGGTTCAGAGAAGGACGTAAAACCATTTCATAGCGATTTCACTAATTGAAAGCAGGGTAACCCACCAAACATCAAGTTACCTTTTGAGGGCAACAGAGCTCTTCCATATTATTCTGTTCTACTTCTGTCAATGCTGTTACTTTTCTAGAATTAGATTTCTCTCGATAAATTAGTTCTTCTGGCTTCTTAATGTCATTTTCTCTCTCAGCCAACTGTGAACTCAGTTCTTTCATTCTATTTGTGTCACCCGGGTTCTCAGATAATAGTTCTAATGAGGGAATTTCTGAATATTTCAAAATGTCACTTTTCCATTAGATTTTTGAAGGACTGTTCTCTGCTGTTAAGTAGGTTGGAAAAGTTGTATAAAGGATTTGAAGAATCACTTTCCTCGTAAGGCATAGAAGAATTTAAAATGGCTTATGTAAAAAACAATCACCTAAAAATCATAATAAATGCCACACAATTTTCCATCCATGGCATTATGCTGAATCCATCTGGGTCAACAGGATCCTTGGATAAACTGTTTGCTGTTGTTCTCTTTGACATGTGTACTATTGTATAAAGATGCGCCACTTAATATTCTAAGTGTCCCCTTCTAATACCCTAACTTTCCCTCTAATAGCTCATTTTGGATGTCTTATCCTCTCATTAATTTACTCAAATGTCTCAGCCCATGTCTACTCTAGCTTGTACAAAAAACAGGATGTCCTAGAGGAAAGAACACAGGCCAGGGAGTCAGAGGACCTGGGTCCTAACCCCAGTTCCACTACTTGCCTGCTGTGAGATCTTGGACAAATCATGTAACTTCTTCAGGCTTCCTGTTTCCTCAGCTGCAAAATGGAGATTCAATACCTCTTCTCCCTCCTACTTAAACTGTAAGTCCCATGTGGGATGGGGACAATTTCAGTTCAATTTGCCGGTATCTACCCCAGCAATTGGCCAAATTAAGAACATAACAAATGCCACAATTATTATTATTATCTGTTTGGAGAAATGAGTCTTTTATGTTTTGGAATATCACCTTCCCTTCTATCCCCATGCCCCATTGCTCCCACTACTGCCCCGGGCTGAAACCCCCTTCCCCTTATATCCACAGGAGCTCTCTCCTGTGTTTTAAGCTCTCCTTAAATATCACCTCCTCTGGTAAATCTTGGAAAATGAGTCTTGTGCCTCTATAGGATTTTCCCAAGTTTTTCCAAGTTCCTTCTTTACATTGCCAGCCCCTTGTGGGCAAAGAACAGGACTGTCCACTCTATAGTATTTCAGGTCAACTCTTTTTATTGTACTCTGCAAGGACTTAGTTGCATGTTTTGTACATACTGAGTTCTCAATTAATACCATCGTTTGTTTGATTTGTTGCACTCAGTAGACACTCAATAAATATTACTGCCAAATATGATTACCACCACCACCACTACGACCACATTCAACCATCATTAGGGTTCCCTTTTCTTTTTGTGCTATTAGGTGAACAATTATATGCTTCCTAAAGTAGAGATCAGAAATTTTCCAGCATCATGGGATTTTATCATGGCAAGCTCTGCCTTTTGATTTATTACCCGTCTTCTTCCTGGTGATTCCCAATATTTCCTTGGACTCTTGGCTCCGAGAGCCAATGAAGATTGAACAATCTCAATAACAAGCTGTGATGCGAAAACTCGGAGTCAACCATAACTTTGTTGTAGCTCGGATTATTTATCCATAGATACATTACTTAGTATTTGTCCATACTGAAGATCATTTAATGTTTACTTCATTCTTGGGACCACCAAGAATATGTGCACATGAAAATGGCATTTACCAAGTGTAAAAATTTAGCGTCACCTACAAACATGGTGATTGCCTTGCACACTGCCTCCCCCAGAACATTCATGGATATTTTAAACAATATGGTCTCTTTGGCTTCCAGATAGTTTAAGAACAAATGCAAGTTTTAGTTTTGTTTGGGAAGGTTGAATTCACCCTTCTGCTCCTCCCTATGTGGACATCATCCACCTCTGGAAGTTGTTATCATGGAACATTAATTGGGGGTGGACTGGAATAGAGAATTTGGCCATCATGCTGAACAGAACATTTCAGATCATCCTCCTTGAGTGTTTCCAATTCTATCTAGCACAGATGAGCCATTTTGGGTTTCTCTTTAAGGTACTCTGAATTCTGCAATTCTGAAGGAGTCAAGAAAATGCTTTTGAGTGACCTCATTTTCACAATTCTCTTCATCGCTCACACTGAGGTCGGGCTTCTGGGCAATTCAATTCTGCTCATGCTGTACGTCACCTTCTTCATTTTCCATCATCAACAGAAAATCACAGACCTGATCCTCAATCACCTGGCAGTAGCCAACACAGTGACCCTTCTCACCGAGACTACTCCAGCAAAAGTTATTGCCTTCAGATGGGAGAATTCTCTGGATGTTATTGTGTGCCAAGTCAACTCCTACATCAGGAGAGTGGCCAGGGGCCTTTGTATCTGTGCCACCTGTCTCCTGAGCGGTTTCCCGGCTGTCACCATCAGCCCCAGCAACTCTGGCTGGGCCCATCTTAAACACCAGGTCCTCAAGTAGATCTTGCCTGCCTTTATCATATTCCAGATCCTCAATCTTTTAGTGGAAATGAATGTACTAAAACCAACTGTAGACAACAAAAATGTCACCATTCCAATCAGTGGCGACAATAAGAAGAGTTGTACTAGCATATACTATTCAAATAAGCTAAATCATTCTTCATTTCTCACTGCTAAAACTGTCCACAATGTCTTCTTTTTGCTCCTCATGAGCTGGGCCAGTGACTATATGGTACTTGTGCTACACCACTATCATAGGCAAGTCCAGTACATTCATAGCAGCAGCCAAACCCACAAAGCTTCCCCAGAGTCCAGAGCCACCCAGACCATCCTGCTCCTGGTCACTTGCTTCATTTCTTTTCCTTGCATCAAAAGCAGCGTTACTCTGTTTTTGAATTTTATCAAGATGGATGACATGACACTTTATGATCCTTTATCATTTCTGGGTTCATGTTATGCTTTCCTTTGCCCCTGGGTGCTGATTAGCAATGATCTCCACCTTTCCAGTCTGAAATCAATATTTTAAGGAGCTGAG
This sequence comes from Ornithorhynchus anatinus, assembly GCF_004115215.2. NCBI lineage: Eukaryota > Metazoa > Chordata > Mammalia > Monotremata > Ornithorhynchidae > Ornithorhynchus > Ornithorhynchus anatinus. The sequence goes on along the minus strand of NC_053178.1, from coordinate 356,050 downwards.
ATACCATTCTCCTTCTCTTTGCCTAAGGAAAGAAATACAGGTCAGCTCTTGCTTTCGTTTATGGGCTAAAGAATGTCGGTGAAGGCTTTAGTCAATGAGAAGAAGCAGGATCTGGGATCAGGATGTCCCAGTGGGTCTACCCTGAGGGAAAGGTCGCTAACCATCTCAGCATCCATTTGGCAAACCAGGGGACAAAAAACTGAAACCTAGGGAGGGTCTATCTACCCACCGCTCTAGTCCCTTTTCCTGCCCCTGCTCTTCTCCAACCCCCCCTCCCCCCGTGGGAGTCCTGGGATCAACACCTTGAAGGGAAGAAAGGCCGAGCCTTGGCAAAAATCTGGAAGCTAGGACTCAGACTCCCGTCCACTCGAAGAAGTAGGACAGCAACTCAGTAGGAGTTAACAACATGTCAACAGTCCCCCATCAAGGACTAAGGACTCGATAGCCCTGCTTGCCTATTCACTAGGCAGATGCTTTAATGACTCACAAACCGCATTCTCCCCAGCAGGGAGCTGCTGAGTCTTCCCTTTCTAGAGGAATCCTCCACAGCCCACTGGGTCTACAGATCACCTGCTGCTACTCAGGACTTTGTTTTGTGCCTTAACCCCACAATGTGCCTTCACTCCTCTCCCTCTGGTCTCCCTTCACTGTCCCAGCACTCCTCTTCATCCCCCCTCCCCACAGGCTGGCCCCCTTCAGTCCCCTCTCATCCAACCCCTCCCCACCCCTCTAACCCAGCCCATCCATGACATTCTGTCCCAGCACTTCCTTCATTCCCCTCTCCACGCCCTGAACCCCTCCAGCTCATCCCCATTAAACTCCTTCCTAATAATAATAATAAGTGTGCTATTTGTTAAGCACTTACTATATGCCAGGAACCTGCCTAAGCATCTTGGTGGATACAAGCAAATAGGGTTGGACACAACCCCTGTCCCTCAGGGAGCTCTCATTCTTGATGCTCATTTTACAGATGAGGTAACTGAGGCACAGAAAAATGAAGTGACTAGCCCAAGATCATACAGCCAACAAGAAACGGAGCCTAGGCTACAAGGCTCTCCATCACCTTGGCTTCTCCTTCCTCTCCTCCCTTCTCTCTTTCTACTGCCCATCCTGAGTGCTCCGCTCCTCTGCCGCCCACCTCCTCACCGCCCCCCATTCTCGCCTATCCCGCTGTCGACTCCTGGGCCACGTCCTCCCTCTGTCCTGGAATGCCCTGCCTCCTCCCCTCTGCCAAACTAATTCTCTTCCCCTCTTCAAAACCCTACTGAGAGCTCACCTCCTCCAAGAGGCCTTCCCAGACTGAGCTTCCCCTTTTCCCTCTGCTCCCTCTGCTGCCTCTCTACCCCTCTCTTCATCTCCCCTCAGCTAAGTCCCCTTCCCCCTCTTCCCTCTGTTCCTCCCCCTCTCCCTTCCCCTCCCCTGAGCATTGTCCTCGTCCGCTCATTTGTATATATTTTTATTACCCTATTCATTTTGTTAATGAGATGTACATCATCTTGATTCTATTTATTGCTACTGTTTTACTGAGATGGACATCCCCTTGATTCTCTTTATTGCTATCGTTTTTGTCTGTCTGTCTCTCCCAGTTAGACTGTAAGCCCATCAGTGGGCAGAGACTGTCTCTATCTGTTGCCGATTTGTACATTTCAAGCGCTTAGTACAGTGCTCTGCACATAGAAAGCACTCAATAAATACTATTGAATGAACAAGTAGCAGGGTCAGAATTAGAACCCATGACTTTCTGATTCCCAGGCCCATGCTCTACATAATACACCATGAAGCTTCTCTTTCTCTCTGCCCATCCCCACCCCAGGCACCCTCCCCACAGCCCCCGCTCCATCATGGGGAATCTTCCCTTCATTATTGACCTGTTCCTGTCCTGGTCACTATTCCTCCTTACCATTACTGAAATCTGGCTCTTCCCAGATGACAAGGTCTCCCCGGCTGCTCTCTCCAGAGGGGGCCTCATCTCCCATTCCCCCAGATTCACTGTGAAAGGAGCAGGTATTCATTTCCTTCTCATGCCCCAGTGCTGCTCTCCATTCCACCTCTCCCATCCTTTTCTCTCCCTTTCTTCGAAGCCGATGTCATCTGCCTCAACCACCCACTCATGATTCTAGTAATGGTCATCTACTGACCTCCAGGTCCTACCTCCAACTTCTTTGACATTTTGATCCCTTTCTCACATTCCTTCTCTCCTTCTCCTTGCCTACACTGATATTTAAAGACTTCACTACCCACATAGGTGCTCCTGACGACCTTTCCACTGGCCACCTTCAGTCACTCCTCAACTCCATTGACCTCCTGCTCCACCCCACCTCACCCACTCACCAACCGGGACACACAATCAATCTCATTATCTCTAGCCACTGCATAATCTCTATCCTCCCAACTCTGAAATCCTTCTATCTGATCACAACTTTCTCACCTGTGTTCTCTTCCACAATCCCCTCCCAATAAATCTGTAACTGTTCACCCCAGAGACTTCCAATCTTTGGACTCCATCCAATTTTCGCAACTCATCCTGCCTTATTTAGCCTCCGTACCCAAACTACCTTCCCTTGATGACCAAACTGCCGCTTTTGACACCACCCTCTCTACTGAACTCAACTCACTCTCTCCCCTGTCCACACATCAATCTCGTACCACTAACCCTCAGCCCTGGGTCCCCTCTAGAGTCTACCTCCTTTGCTCCAGTGCATGAGCCACAGAGTGTTGCTTCCAGGAATCTAGTTATCAGGTCAAATTCATCCCCTTCAAGTTTATCCTTGCCTTCTTTAACTCTGCCCTCTCCTCTGCCTGGTAAAATTATTTCTCCATCCTTATTGACACCCATGCCCATCCCCCTCACCCCATGTTTAACTCCCTCCTTAAGCCCCCTCCCCCCCCCCCGCCACCCAAATCTACCTCTCCTCCCCTGTTCTCTCCCCCACCCTTCAGGCTCGTATCTCTTCCTGCCTCCAGGATGTCTCCACCTGGATGTCTGCCCACCACCTAAAACTCAACATGTCCAAAACTGAGCTTCTTATCTTCCCTCCCAAACCCTGTCCTTCTCCTGACTTCCCTGTCTCTGTGAACAGTACGACCATCCTTCCTGTCTCTCAAGCCCGCAACCTTGGTGTCATCCTTGACTCAGCCCTCTCATTCAGCCCTCACATCCAATCCATCACCAAGGCCTGCCGGTCTCACCTTTACAATATCGCCAAGATCCGACCTTTCCTCTCCATCCAAATGGCTATCGTACTGGTACAGGCTCTCATAATATCCCAGCTGGATTATTGTGTCAGCCTCCTCTCTGATCTTCCTTCCTCTTGTCTCTCCCCACTCCAGTCTATTCTTCATTCTGCTGCCCAGATCATCTTCCTGCAGAAAGGCGCTGGGCATGTCACTCCCCTCCTTAAAAACCCTCAGTGGTTGCCTATCAACCTCCGCATGAAACAGAAACTCCTCACTCTGAGCTTCAAGGCTCTCCATCACCTTGCCCCCTCCTACCTCATCTCCCTTCTCTCTTTCTACTGTCCACCCCACACGCTCCGCTTCTCTGCCACTTACCTCCTCACCGTCCCCATTCATGCCTATCCCATCGTCGACCACTGGCCCATGTCCTACTGTTTTCCTGGAATGCCCTCCCACCTCACGTCCGCCAAACTAACTCTCTACGCCTCTTCAAAGCCCTACTGAGAGCTCATCTCCTCCAAGAGACCTTCCCAGACTGGGCTTCCCCTTTTCCTTCTGCTCCCTCTGCTCCCTCTCTGCTCCCCCTCCACCCTCTGCTCCATCTCCCTTCGCGCCTTCACTTCCCCTCAGCTGAACCCCCTTTCTCTCTGCTCCTCCCCCTCTCTCTTCCCCCTTCCCTCCACCCTCTGCTCCCTTCCCCTTTCCCCCTTCACCTCCGCTCAGCTAAGCTCCCTTTCCCTCTGCCCCACTCCCTTCCCCCTCCCCTCAGTCCTGTGCTCACTGGCTTATTTGTATATATTTTTATTACCCTATTTATTTTGTTAATAGGTGTACATCCCCTTGATTCTATTTACTATGATTATATTGTCTTGTTTTTGTATGTCTGTCTTCCCCAAATAGACTGTAAGACTGTCATTGGGAAGGGATTATCTCTATATGTTGCCTTAATTGTACATTCCAAGTGCTTAGTACAGTGCTCTGTACATAGTAAGCGTTCAATAAATACTAATGAATGAATGAATGAATCCCTGGCTCCCAAAGACCTGGCCCCCTACCGCATCAACAAAATTGATATTATCAAGCGTGATCATCCAAAAATGTCCTGTGACTCTCTCAAGTCCCTCTCCTCTACTGCCCCTTCTTCAACTCTCCCTTCTTTCCCAGAAATATCTCTAGAAGATATCTCCTGCCATCTTTCAAAATCAACTCCCTCCACCTAGGCATCGTGCCCCATTCCTTCACGCCTCATCAAAACACTTGGCCCCTCTCTTCTTCCTTCCCTATCATCTTCGACTGCTCACTCTACAAAACCTTCTTCCCCACTGATTTCAAACATCCCCATATCTCCCCTACCCTTCCTTGGCTCCACAGTTCCCTCCAGTTATTGCCCCATCTCCCTCTTACTGATCCTTTCCAAACTCCTTGAGTGAGTTGTCTACACCCACTGTCTCAAATTCCCCTCCACTAATTCTCTCCTTGGCACCCTCCATTCTGACTTGCAACCCCTTCACCCAACTGAAGCCACCCTCTCGAAGGTCACCAATGATCTCCTTCTTGCCAAATCAAACAGTCTCTACTCCATCCTAATCCTCTTCAACCTCTCAGCTGCCTTTGACACTGTCAAAAACTCCCTTCTTCTGGAAATGTTATACAACCTTGGCTTCACTCACACTGTCCTCTCCTGATTATCCTATGTCTTTGGTCACTCAGTCTCCGTCTCCTTTTTGGGCTCCTCCTCTGCCTCCTACCCCTTCACAGTAGGCGTCCCTTAAGGTTTAATTCTGGGTCCCCTTCTTTTCTCCATCTATATCCACTCTGTTGGAAAAGTCATTCACTCACACGGCTTCAACTACCACCTCTGTGCTGATTACATCCAAATCTACATCTCTCTCCCTCTCTGTAGTCTCTCATTTCCTCCTGCCTTCAAGATATCTCTACTTGTATGCCCTCCCATCACCTCAAATGGAAAATGGCTAAAATTGACCTTCTTATCATCCCACCCAAGCCCTGTCCTCCTACTCACTTTCCCATCACTGTGAAAGCACCACCATCCTTCCTGTCTCACAAGTCTTGGCATTATCCTGACTTCTCTCTCTTATTCAACCCACGTATTTAAGCTACCACTAAATCCTGCGAGTTTTACCTTCACAACATCATTAAAATCCACCCTTCCCTCTCCATCCAAACTGCTACCACATTAATGCAAGCACTGATCGTATCCTGCCTTAATTATTGTGTCAGCCTCCTTGCTGACTTCCCTGTTTCCTGTCTTTCCCCACTCCAGTCCATTCTCTGCTCTGCTGACAGGATCATTTTCCTTCAAAAACATGCAGACCATGTTTCTCCACTCCTCAAGAAACTCCAGTGGTTGCCCATCCACCTCCGCATCAAACAAATATACCTCACCACTGACTTTAAAGCACTAAGTTACCTCCTACCTTACCTTGTTACTCTCCTACTATAACCCATCTCAGACACTTTGTTCTCCTTATTCTAATCTTCTCACTGTAGCTCCATCTCACCTATCTTGCCACCGACCTCTTGCCCACATCCTACTCTGGTCTGGAATGCCCTCCCTCCTCATATCAGACAGATACCTGCTCTCCCCCACTTCAAAGCCTTATTAAAGGCTCATCTCCTCCAAGATGAGCCCTCAGCTAAATCAGCTAAGCCCTCCTCTCCCCTTCTCCCACTTCCTTCTACCTCATCCTGACTTGCTCCCTTCATTCATCCTCCCTTACATCTCCTCAGCCCATATGCATGTATCCGTAATTTATTTATTGATTAATTGATTGATTGATTGATTCATTCATTATTTATTTATTTATTTCGTTTAATGTCTATCTCTCCCTCTAGATTGTGAGCTCTCTGTGGGCAGGGAATATGTCTGTTTGTTGTTGTATTGTACTGATGGTATTTGTTAAGTGCTTAGTATGTGTTAAGCACTGTTCTGAGCACTGGGGTAAATATAAGGTAATCAGGTTGGACACTGTCCCTCTCCCATGTGGGGCTCACAGTTTTGAGCCCCATTTTACAGTTGAGGTAACTGAGGTGCAGATAAGTAAAGTGATTTACCCAAGTTGTCATGGCAGACAAGTGGGAGAGCTGGGAATAGAACCTATGACCTTTTGACTCTCAGGCGTATGCTCCATCAACTATGTGAAGATGCTTCTCCATTGGTGTATTGCTATACTGCACTTTCCCAAGCAAATACAGTGCCCTAAAAACATTTATTAGTTATTTTGCTTTACCACTGAAAGGGAACATTGTGTGTAAGAATTAATTCTCTCAATAATACTAATAATAATAATTTTGGTATTTGTTCAGCGCTTACTATGTGCAGAGACTGTTCTAAGTGCTGAGGTAGATACAGAGTAATCAGGATGTCCCACATGAAGCTCACAGTTAATCCCCATTTGACAGATGAGGTAACTGAGGCACAGAAAAGTTAAGTGACTTGCCTACAGTCACACAGCTGACAAGTGCCAGAGCTGGGTTTCGAACTCATGACCTCTGACTCCCAAGCCCATGTACTTACCATTGAGCCACGCTGCTTTTCTACATTTTGGAAGTTATTTTGAGGGGTTTTTCTTGAGAACTTCTGTTCACAAAATACATTAGTCAGAGTTCTAGGAGAGATAAGGAAGGTCAACAGTCATGGAAGTTCATTCATTCATTCATTCATTCATTCATTCAATAGTATTTATTGAGCGCTTACTATGTGCAGAGAACTGTACTAAGCGCTTGGGATGAACAAGTCGGCAACAGATAGAGACAGTCCCTGCCGTTTGACGGGCTTACAGTCTAATCGGGGGAGACGGACAGACAAGAACAATGGCAATAAATACAGTCAAGTGGAAGAACATCTCGTAAAAACAATGGCAACTAAATAGAATCAAGGCGATGTACAATTCATTATCAAAATAAATAGGGTAACGAAAATATATACAGTTGAGCGGACGAGTACAGTGCTGTGGGGATGGGAAGGGAGAGGTGGAGGAGCAGAGGGAAAAGGGGAAAATGAGGGTTTAGCTGCAGAGAGGTAAAGGGGGGATGGCAGAGGGAGTAGAGGGAGAAGAGGAGCTCAGTCTGGGAACGCCTCTTGGAAGAGGTGAGTTTTAAGTAGGGTTTTGAAGAGGGGAAGAGAATCAGTTTGGCGGAGGTGAGGAGGGAGGGCGTTCCAAGACCGCGGGAGGACGTGAAACAGGGGTCGACGGCGGGATAGGCGAGACCGAAGGACGGTGAGGAGGTGGGCGGCAGAGGAGCGTAGCGTGCGGGGTGGGCGGTAGAAAGAGAGAAGGGAGGAGAGGTAGGAAGGGGCAAGGTGATGGAGAGCCTTGAAGCCTAGAGCGAGGAGTTTTTGTTTGGAGTGGAGGTTGATAGGCAACCACTGGAGTTGTTTAAGAAGGGGAGTGACATGCCCAGATCGTTTCTGCAGGAAGATGAGCCGGGCAGCGGAGTGAAGAATAGACTGGACCGGGGCGAGAGAGGAGGAAGGGAGGTCAGAGAGAAGGCTGACACAGTAGTCTAGCCGGGATATAACGAGAGCCCGTAACAGTAAGGTAGCCATTTGGGTGGAGAGGAAAGGGCGGATCTTGGCGATATTGTAGAGGTGAAACCGGCAGGTCTTGGTAACGGATAGGATGTGTGGGGTGAACGAGAGAGACGAGTCAAGGATGACACCGAGATTGCGGGCCTGCGGGACGGGAAGGATGGTCGTGCCATCAGTGGTGATAGAGAAGTCTGGGAGAGGACCGGGTTTGGGAGGGAAGATGAGGAGCTCAGTCTTGCTCATGTTGAGTTTTAGGTGGCGGGCCGACATCCAGGTGGAGACGTCCTGGAGGCAAGAGGAGATGCGAGCCTGAAGGGAGGGGGAGAGGACAGGGGCGGAGATGTAGATCTGCGTGTCATCTGCGTAGAGATGGTAGTCAAAGCCGTGAGAGCGAATGAGTTCACCGAGGGAGTGAGTGTAAATGGAGAACAGAAGAGGGCCAAGAACTGACCCTTGAGGAACTCCAACAGTTAAAGGATGGGAGGGGGAGGAGGCTCCAGCGAAGGAGACCGGGAATGAGTGGCCAGAGAGGTAAGAGGAGAACCGGGAGAGGACGGAGTCCATGAAGCCAAGGTGAGATAAGGTATGGAGGAGGAGGGGATGGTCGACAGTGTCAAAGGCAGCAGAGAGGTCAAGGAGAATTAGAATGGAGTAGGAACCATTGGATTTGGCAAGAAGGAGGTCATGGGTGACCTTAGAGAGAGCAGTCTCGGTAGAGTGGAGGGGACGGAAGCCAGATTGGAGGGGGTCTAGGAGAGAATGGGAGTTAAGGAATTCTAAGCATCGATTGTAGACGACTCGTTCTAGGATTTTGGAAAGGAATGGTAGTAGGGAGATAGGGCGATAATTGGACGGGGAAGTGGGGTCAAGAGTGGGTTTTTTTAGGATGGGGGAGATGTGGGCATGTTTGAAGGCAGCGGGGAAGGAGCCCCTGGAGATTGAGTGCATTGCTCCTCTAAGTTGGGGGACCTTGATTCTATTTACCATAAATATGTTGTCTTGTTTTTGTCCATCTATCTCCCCCGATTAGACTGTAACCCGTCACTGGACAGGGATTGTCTCTGTTGCCGACCTGTGCATTCCGAGTGCTTAGTACAGTGTTCTGCACATAGTAAGCTCTCAAGAAATACTAGTGAATGAATGAATGAATGAATGAATGAATGAATGAATGAAGCACAACTACACTGTGGGTTAGAGCTGTGAATTATCACTTTCTCACCCTTTCTCCCCGCACCCTGCATTCAATATCTCCAGCTTCCTGCTGGAAGTATTAGGGCCACTCAGAACAATCAATAAATCAAAACTCATTTAACGTTTAATAATAATAATGTTGGTATTTGTTAAGCGCTTACTATGTGCAGAGCACTGTTCTAAGCGCTGGGGTAAACACAGGGGAATCAGGTTGTCTCACGTGGGGCTCACAGTCTTAATCCCCATTTTACAGATGAGGGAACTGAGGCACAGAGAAGTTAAGTGACTTGCCCACAGTCACACAGCTGACAAGTGGCAGAGCTGGGATTCGAACTCATGAGCCCTGACTCCAAAGCCCGTGCTCTTTCCACTGTGCCACGCTGCTTCTCAACGTTTAATGAACACTCGCTGAGTGCAGAGCACTGCACTAAGTACTTGGGAAAGTGCAGTGGGTGTGGGGGTTGGGAATGGGATTACTAGCTGGAGTGTAGGGAGAGAGAAAGAAGAAGCCAGTCACTTAACCTCTTTGTGCCTCAGGTTCCTCATGATAAAACAACTGTTTCATGTGTGGAAAGAGCTTGGGCTTTGAAGTCAGAGGTCATGAGTTCGTAACCCAGCTCTGCCACTTGTCAGCTGTGTGATTGTGGGCAAGTCACTTAACTTCTCTGTGCCTCAGTTACCTCATCTGTAAAATGGGGATTAACTCTGAGCCTCACCTGGGACAACTTGATTACCCTGTATCCACCCCAGTGCTTAGAACAGTGCCCTACACATAGTCAGCGCTTAACAAATACCAACATTATTATTATTGAGTGATTACTTTGTACAGAGCACTATACTAAGGATAGAGAAAGTACAGTACAACGGAGTTGGTAGATCCCACTCTTCCTCATCTCCCATCCCCTTCAGCATTACCTTGACTTTTTCCCTTTGCTCTTTCCCTCTTCCAGACCCAAAATCTTATGTAGAAATCCATAATTTTGTTGTATTGATGTCTGCATCCCCCATTCTGGACTGTGTGCTCATTGTGGGCAGGCAATGCCACTGTTTATTGTTGTACTGTACTTTCCCAAGCGCTTAGTACAGTGCTCTGTACATAGTTATCGCTCCATAAATAGGTTGAATGAATGAATAGTTCCATTCCCTGCCCACTAGCTGTTTGAGTAGAAGAGGAGATAGATAAGAAAATAAATTACCGACGTGTACTTAAGTGCTGAGAGTGAGATAAATATCAAGTCCTTAAAAGGAATGGCTCAGTTTTCTCATCTTCGTGCCAAGTATAGTCTCCATACCAAAATGACCTCCCTTGATGACCAAATTGATGCACTCAACACTATGCTCTCTATTGAATCATCTCACTTCCTCCGCTATCCCTTCACAGATCTCATATCACTAACCCACAGCCCTAGATCATCTCGTCATCCACTTCCTTCACTCCCATGCATGAGCCAAAGAGCGCCTCTGGCAGAAATCCAGATACTAGACTGACCTGGTCCACCTCCACTTCATCCTTGCCTGCTTTACTTCTGTCCTCTCCTCTGCCTGGCAACTTAGATAACGTGTTGAGGAGAAGGGAATGGTCGACAGTGTCAAAGGCAGCTGAGAGGTCAAGGAGGATTAGGATAGAGTAGAAGCCATTGGATTTGGCAAGAAGGAGGTCACGGGCGATCTTTGAAAGAGCAGCCTCGTTAGAGTGGAGGGAACGGAGGGGGTTCAGAAAAGAGTTGGAGTTGAGGAATTCACGGCAGCCAGGGTAGGCGCCCCATTCTAGGAGTTTGGAAAGGAAGGGTAGGAGGGAGATAGCACGATAATAGGAAGGGGAAGTGGGGTCTAGAGAGGGTTTTTTTAGGATGGGGGAGACATGGGCCTGTTTGAAAGCAGAGGGGAAGAAGCCACTGGAGAGTGAGTGGTTAAAGATAGAAGTTAAGGAGGGGAGGAGGGAAGGGGCGATGGTTTTTATAAGGTGAGCGGGAATGGGGTCCGAGGCACAGGTGGAGGGGGTGGCACTTGTGAGGAGGAAGGAGACCTTCTCTGAGTATACTGCAGGGAAGGATGGAAAGTAGGGGAAAGAGTTGGGAGCGGGGTGAGAGGGGTAGAGGAGAAGGGGAAGGGTTGACTTTGGAGAGCTCAGACCTGATTGTGTTCATTTTCGTGATGAAGTAGGTGGCCAGATCTTTGGGGGTGAGGGATGAGGGACGGGGAGGAACAGGGGACCTGAGGAGAGAATTCAAAGTCCACAACAATTGGCATGAGTGACGGGCATGGGCGTCAATGAGGGAAGAAAAGTAGTTTTTCCCGGCAGAGAAGAGGACAGAGTTAGGGCAGAAAAGGGTAAATTTCGTGTGGATAAGCTTGGCTTGGTGCTTGGACCTTCTCCAGAGGCGCTGAGTAGCTCGAGAATAAGAGCGAAGGAGACGGACAGAGGCAGAGGTCCAGGGCTGCGGGTTAGTGGAGCGAGAGTGGCAGAGGGAAAGGAGGGCGAGTGAGTTGAGATGAGTAGAGAGGGTGGAGTTGAGAGAGGTAACCTGATCATCGAGAGTGGGAAGAGAGGATAGGGAGGCAAGGTGGGGTGAGATGCTTTGGGAGAGATGGATGGGATCCAAAGAGTGGAGGTCTCTATGGGGGAGTGATTCAGGTTTGCAGGAGGAGAGAGGGGGAGAGAGGAGGCAGGTGAGAAGGTTGTGGTCCAAGAGAGGGATTTTAGAGTTTGTGAAGATGGAGATAGTGCAGCGGTAAGAGATGATGAGATCGAGGGTGTGATCAAGTTGGTGAGTGGGTGAGGTGTAGTGGAGCAGGAGGTTGGCAGTGTCAAGGAGTGAGAGCAGGCGGGCGGCAGAGAAGTCACCGGGTACATCCATGTGGACGTTGAAGTTTCCGAGAATTAGAGTGGTAGAGAGAAGGAGAGAATCATAATAATCTTGACATTTGTTAGGCGCTTACTATGTGCAGAGCACTATTCTAAGCGCTGGGGTAGATACAGGGTGATCAGCCTGTTCCACGTGGGGCTCACAATTTTTAAATCCCCATTTTACAGATGAGGTAACTGAGGCACAGAGAAGTTTAGTGACTTGCCCACAGTCACACAACTGACAAGTGGCAGAGCCTGGATTCGAACCCATGACCTCTGACTCCCAAGCCCGGGCTCTTTCCACTAAGCCACTCTGCTTCTCTAATAATGTTGGTATTTGTTAACTGCTTCTTATGTGCTGAGCACTGTTCTTAGCGCTGGGGTAGATACAGGGTAAGCAGGTTGTCCCACATGAGGCTCACAGTTAATCCCCATTTTACAGATGAGGGAACTGAGTGAGGCACAGAGAAGTCAAGTGACTTACCCACAGTCAAAACAGCTGACAAGTGGCAGAGCCTGGATTCGAACCCATGACCTCTGACTCCCAAGCCCGGGCTCTTTCCACTGAGCCACGCTGCTTCTGGAAGGTGAGAATGGGGTCAAGGTGGTTGAAGAAGTTAGAGGTGGGACCAGAGGGGCGGTAGATGACAGTTACAAGAATCTGGAGGGAGTGGAAGAGGAGAATAAAATGGGATTCAAAGGAGGGGAAGGAGAGAGAAGGGGTAGGAGGGATAAGGCGGAAGCGGCATTGGGATGCGAGAAGGAAGCCGATGCCTCCTCCTTTTCCAGTGACTCTGGGGGAGTGGGAGAAGGAGAGGCCTCTGCTGGAGAGAGTTGCAGAAGAGACTGTATCTTCAGGAGTGAGCCAGCTCTCCATAAGGGTGAGGAGGAGGAGAGAGTGGGAAAGGAAAAGGTCAAGATGAAAGGTAGTTTACCTATAATGGAGTGGGGATTCCAAGGGCCTCACTTGACAACAGCTGTGGGGACAGGGGAGGGAGTGGGGAGGGAGCGAGGGGAGAGGAGGGTTTGGATGGGAATGAGATGGTGGGGGCCTGGGCGGGGAGAGGGGGATGAGGTGGTGGGACTGGAGGACTGGGCTGGGGCTTGGGTAGGGAAGAGGGAAGGGGAGGGGGTGGGAGGAGAGGGTTTGGTGGGGAGGAGCGCAAGGTTGGGGGATGAGGGATGATGCTGGAAAAGTAGGATTCTAGGGTGGGGGAGGGGAGGAGGCAGAGGAGAGAGCAGGAAAGATCTGGGCGGGAGAGGGGAAGGGGAAGGTGAGGATTGGGAGGGGCAGATGGGAGGAGTGGGGGTGGAAGGATATGGTGAAGTCAGAGGGGTAGGTGGCAGCACTCAGTATTTATTGAGCGCTTACTATGTGCAGAGCACTGTACTAAGCGCTTGGAATGTACAAATCGGTAACAGATAGAGACAGTCCCTGCCCTTTGATGGGCTTACAATCTAATCGGGGGAGACGGACAGACAAGAACAATATCAATAAATAGAATCAAGGGGATGAACATCTCATTAAAACAATAGCAAATAAGTAGAATCAAGGCGATGTACACGTATTAACAAAATAAATAGGGTAATGAAAATATATACAGTTGAGTAAACGAGGACAGTGCTGAGGGGGTGGGAAGGGAGTGGGGGAAGCAGAGGGAAATGGGGGGAAAAGAGAGTTTAGCTGTGGAGAGTTGAAGGGGGGGTAGAGGGAGTAGAGGGAAAAGGGGAGCTCAGTCTGGGAAGGCCCCTTGGAGGAGGTGAGCTTTACGTAGGGTTTTGAAGAGGAGAAGAGAATTAGTTTGGCGGAGGTGAGGAGGGAGGGCATTCCAGGACTGCCGGAGGACGTGGCCCAGGGGTTGATGGCGGGGATGGGCGAGAACGGGGGACGGTGAGGAGGTGGGTGGCAGAGAAGCAGAGCGTGCAGAGTGGGCAGTGGAAAGATATAAGGGAGGAGAGGTAGGGGAGGGCAAGGTGATGCAGAGCCTTGAAGCCTAGAGTGAGAAATTTTTGTTTTGTGCAGAGGTTGATAGGCAACTACTGGAGGTTTTTAAGAAGGGGAGTGACATGCCCAGAGCACTTCTGCAGGAAGATGAGTCAGGCAGCGGAGTGAAGAATAGACTGGAGCAGGGAGAGAGAGGAGGAAGGGAGATCAGAGAGCAGGCTGACACAGTAATCTAGCCGGGATATTACGAGAGCCCATAAGAGGAAGATAGCCTATTGGGTGGAGAGGAAAGGGCCGATCTTGGCGATATTATAAAGGTGAGACCGGCAGGTTTTGGTGACAGATCGGATGTGTGGGGTGAACGAGAGAGCCGAGTCAAAGATGAAACCGAGGTTGCGGTCCTGAGAGACGGGAAAGATGGTCGTACCGCCCACAGTGATAGGGAAGTCAGGGAGAGGACCTGGCTTGGGAGGGAAGATGAGCAGCTCAGTTTTGGTCATGCTGAGTTTTAGGTGGCAGGCAGACATCCAGGTAGAGACGTCTTGGAGGCAGGAGGAGATACGAGCCTGAAAGGAGGGGAGAGGACAGGGTCAGAGATGTAGACCTGTGTGTCATCTGCATAGAGATGATAGTTGAAGCCTTGAGAGCGAATGAGTGCACCGAGGGAGTCAGTGTAGATGGAGAGCAGAAGAGGACCAAGAACTGACCCTTGGGGAATCCCAACAGTTAGAGGATGGGAGGGGGAGGAGGAGCCTGCGAAGAAGACCGGGAAAGAAAGGCCAGAGAGATAAGAGGAGAACCAGGAGAGGACGGAGTCCATGAAGCCAAGGTGAGATAGGTGTGGAGGAGAAGGGAATGGTCGACAGTGTCAAAGGCAGCTGAGAGGTCAAGGAGGATTAGAATAGAGTAGGAGCCATTGGATTTGGCAAGAAGGAGGTCATGGATGACCTTAGAGAGAGCAGTCTTGGTAAAGTAGAGGGGATGGAAGCCAGATTGGAGGGGGTCCAGGAGAGAATGGGAGTTAAGGAATTCTAGGCAGTGAGTGTAGACAACTCGTTCTAGGAGCTTGGAAAGGAAGGGTAGTAGAGAAATAGGGTGATATCTGGAAGGGGAAATGGGGTCGGGGGAGGGTTTTTTTAGGATGGGGAGTCATGGGCATGTTTGAAGGCAGAGGGGAAGAAGCCATTGGAGAGTGAGCGGTTAAAAATAGAAGTTAAGGAGGGGAGGAGAGAAGGGCAATGGTTTTTATAAGGTGAGTGGGAATGGGGTCCGAGGCACAGGTTGGGGTGTGATCTCCTCTGAGGATACTGCAGGGAAAGATGGGAAAGTAGGGGAGAGGGTTGGGGGGGAGGCAGAAGGGGAAGGGGTGACTTTGGGGAGCTCAGACCTGATTGTGTTAATTATCGTGATGAAGCAGGTGGCCAGATCGTTGGGGGTGAGGGATGGGGGAGGGGGAGGAACAGGAGGCCTGAGGAGAGAATTAAAGGTCCAGAACAATTGACGGGGGTGATGGGCATGGGTGTCAGTGAGGGAAGAAAAGAAGTTTTGCCTTGAGGAGAAGACGTCAAAGTTAAGGCAGGAAAGGATAAATTGGCAATGGATAAGATTGGCTTGGTGCTTGGACCTTAGCCAGCAGCGTTCAGCAGCTCGAGCCTAGGAGCGTAGGAGGCGGACAGAGGCAGTAACCCAGGCTGTGGGTTAGTAGAGCGAGAGTGGTGGAGGGAAAGGGGGGTGCGAGAGAGTTGAGATGAGTGGAGAGGGTGGAGTTGAGAGCGGTAACCTGATCATCGAGAGTGGGAAGAGAGGATAGAGTGGGAAGAGAGGATACGGAGGCAAGCTGAGGAGAGATGCTTTTGGAGAGACGGATGGGATCAAGAGAGCGAAGGTCTCTGTGGGGGAGTAGTACAGATTTGCAGGGGGAGAGAGTGTGAGAGAGGAGGCAGGTGAGAAGGTTATGGTCTGAGAGAGGGATTTCAGAGTTGGTGAGGGAGGAGATAGTGCAGCGGTAGGAGATGATGAGATTGAGGGAAGTACCACTTAAATACCACCACTGTTGTTGCTGATGTTAAAATCAGCATCAGCATCATTTTATTGTTATTACTGCCATTAGGAGACTGGAAGGATGACTGTATGTGAATGAGTGGAGGATGCAGATCTATACATATGGAAGTTCCAAGGATGGTTGTGGAGGGCAGGAATTGGGGAGGTGGTGCAAAAGTGCTGAGGTAATATTTGGGAGCATCTCACCTGAGGAGAAGAAAAATTAATCAGGGATGGCCTCCTTAGGAGATGGGATTTCTGAAGGGCTCTGAAGATGGGGAGAACTGTAGTCAGGCAAATGTTAACAGGGTGGGAGTTTTAGGAAAGGAGGCAGAGCATGAACCAGGGGTCAGAGACAAGAGAGGCCAGAATGAGTTCTCCTAAAGGGGAGTGGGAAGTGCCAGTCGTGGTGTAGTGGGAGAAGAGAGTGGGCAAGTAGAAGGGAGAAATCTGTTTGAATTGGTGGCTTGATCTGAGCACATTATCATATCGCGCCTCAACTACTGCATCAGCCTCCTCGCCAACATCTCTGCTTCCTTTCTCTCCCTTCTCCAGGCCACACTTCACTCTGCTTCCCGGATTACTTTTCAAAATAACCATCAGTCTCTGTCTCGCCAACTCCTCGAAAGCCTCCAGTAGTTGCCCATCTCCCCCAGCATCATACAGAAACTCCTTAACATGGGCTTAATCAGCTCGACCCCTCCCACCTAATGTCTCTGATTTCCTACTACCGCCCAGCCCGCACAATCCACTCCCCCAGTGCCAGCTTCACTCTGCCTCAGTTTCATCTGCCTCTCTATCTTTACCTTTCCCATGTTCTGCCCCTGACCTGGACTCCCTCTCCCTTTATATGCAACAGAACACCACTCTCCCCATTCTCTTTCCCTCCCTCCAGGCTCGCATCTCCTCCTGCCTTCAAGACAAACTCCACCTAGATGTCCTCCCATCACCTAAAACTCAACATGTCCAAGACCGAGCTCCTTATCTTCCCTCCCAAACCCTGGCCCCTCCCTGACTTTCCCGTCACTGTGGACAGCACTGCCATCCTTCCCATCTCTCAAGCCCATCACCTTGGAGTCATCCCCTTCCCCCCTTTACCTTCCCTCAGATAAGCCCCCTTTCCCTCTGCTCCTCCCCCGCTCCCCTCCCCCGCATCAGCACTGTGCTCATTTGTATATATTTTTAATTACCTTATTTATTTTGTTAATGAGGTGTGTGTCCCCTTGATTCGATTTATCGTGATTGCATTGTCTTGTTTTTGTCCGTCTGTCTCCCTCGATTAGACTGTGACCCCTCACTGGGCAGGGATTGTCTCTATCTGTTGCCGAATTGTACACTCCAAGTGCTTAGTATAGTGCTCTGCACAGAGTAAGCGCTCAATAAATGCTACTGAATGAATCCCCAACTCCACTCTTTCATCCCACATATTCAATCTGTCACCAAAACCTGCCAGTCTCACCTTCAGATATCGCCAAGATCCGCCCTTTCCTCTCCATTCAAACCGCTACCTTGTTAGTACAATTGCTCATCATATCCCGACTGGATTTCTGCATCAGCAATCCTTTCTGATCTCCTAATCTCTCCGCACTTCAGTCCACCCTTCACTCTGCTGCCCAGACTATTTTTCTACACAAGCACTCTGGGCAGGACAACCCCTCCTCAAAAATCTCCAATGCTTGCCTATCAACCTTTGTACCCAGCAAAAACTCCTCACTATGGGCTTCAAAGCTCCCCATAGGCTTGCCCCCTCCTCACCTCACCTCTCTTCTCTCCTGCTACAGGCCAGCCCGTACACTCTGTTCCTCTGCTGCTGAACTCCTCACTGTGCCTTGTTCTCGCCTGTTCCGCCGTCGACCCCTGGCCCACATCCTACCTCTGGCTTGTAATGTCCTCCCTCCTCACATCAGCAAAACTAGCACACTTCCCCCTTTCAAAGCCCTCCTGAAACCCCTCCTCCTCCAGGAGGGCTTCCCAGACTGAGCCCTTTTCCTCTGCTCCTCCTCCCCTCCCCAACGCCCCGACTCCCTCCCTGTGCTCTATCTCCCTCCCTGCCCCACAGCACTTGTGTATATATGTGCATTATTATTCTATTTATTTTATTAATGATGTGTGTATACCTAAAATACTACTAATTTATATTGATACTATTGATGCCTGTCCACTTTTGTTGTTTTTGATGTTCTTTTGTTTCATTGTTTGTCTCCCCCTTTCTGGACCCGTTGTTGGGTACGGATTGTCTCTATTTGTTGCCAAATTTTACTTTCCAAGTGCTTAGTATAGTGCTTTACACAGAGTAAGTGCTCAATAAATACAATCGATTGAATGAATGAACCTTCTGTGACCATTATTTCACTAGTTCAAAGCACTGTTCCATGGGGGTTTATAAATTGTTTCCTTCAGTTAGTTCCAAGGAGGATTTTATTGGTGGATTCATCTGCCTGCGGTCTGCCTGTTGAGAGAGTGCTTCTCACCCAACCATGTGATGGGCGGGATCAGTCTCGATCCTCGTCAGGTTTTTGCTTTGTTTCATAATGTAAAATTCCTAGAATGACTGAAGTAAAAACATTCAAGTATTTGTTTTGAAATGTGTGCAGGGAGATCTACGGGGATTGCTCTGGGAACAACGACTTCCCTGTCACAAAGCTTTTTCTCGGGACAGTGCCGCAGCATAGCTGAAATATAAGCAATATTTGCTGGGAATTTCAATCGATCAATCTGTCGAATTTACCGAGTGACCACTGTGTGTACACAGCACTGTATAAACATTAGGGAAGTTGAAATGTCCCAGAATTCATGAAGGAAACACCAAGATTTTTATGTTGTTTTAAAAATAGCCATAATGAGAATGTTGCAATCCACACAAAAAAGGTGGTTTCCTAGCAGAATTCATATTCATGGTAAGAGCTCAATACATAGAATTGAATGGACTCAAAGCTCACGCCCAGTGGGTAGTGGGGTGAAGGGCTTGGGTGGGCATGTGGGGAGGCAAAAGGAAATTTCAATCCTGCTTGTCCGCCCACCCCCTCTACCTGAGTACAGGCAAAATTGATGTTCAAAAGACTTGGGAAA